>NC_056743.1:1810589925-1810784925 GCF_019279795.1 Protopterus annectens
AAGTGGGAAAAAGCAAGATTTTGTTTTTCTTTTTTGTTGTAGTTTAAAGGTAGCAGAGATACACAAGCAGCAAAATATTCACAACAGTGCAATAAATGACCCCACACTTGAGTGCTAGGCCAAAATCAGGTAAAATGCAGTTTTTAGAGAAAAAAACGATTTTAAATTGTGCAACACAGGAAATGCAGTAAACAGGCTCTTGATGTGTTCCAAGTACTGTTACTGTTACAGATATAAACTTTAGCAAGCCGGAAAATGCCAAAAAGTAGGTGGCAAAGCAGTAAAACTTAACAAAAAATCAGAAGAAAATACTTAAAATCACAAAAGTGTCTCCTTTTCTTCTCTCAGCGTTTTCTCCCCTTGGTAGGTGCTTCAGCAAGAACTAGCAAGCCTGGAAAGATGCCAAAACCACGACGCAGCCGGGTGTTAAGAGAGCGAGATCAAGGAGTTTTGAATTGACCCAAAATGGACAATAAAACTACAGCTTCTAGGCAGTAACCACTCCTACAGGGACAGGCAGGCTGTTCAGTGTTAACCACTGCCACTGGTGAACACAGAGACTTCCCTTTTGCCCAAGCAAGCACTGGCCTTCTAGAAACTTCCAAACAATTCAGAACAGCAAATCTGTAACTGAACTTTCTTAACTTTCAGAAAGTGGGAAAAAAGCAAGATTTTTTTTTTCTTTTTTGTTGTAGTTTAAAGGTAGCAGAGATACACAAGCAGCAAAATATTTACAACAGTGCAATAAATGACCCCACACTTGAGTGCTAGGCCAGAATCAGGTAAAATGCAGTTTTTACAGAAAAAACAATTTTAAATTAAGTGCAACACAGGAAATGCAGTAAACAGGCTCTAGATGTGTTCCAAGTACTGTTACTGTTACAGATATAAACTTTAGCAAGCCGGAAAATGCCAAAAAGTAGGCGGCAAAGCAGTAAAACTTAACAAAAACTCAGAAGAAAATACTTAAAATCACAACAGTGGCTCCTTTTCTTCTCTCAGCGGTTTCTCCCCTTGGTAGGTGCTTCAGCAACAACTAGCAAGCCTGGAAAGACGCCAAAACCATGAGGCAGCTGGGTTTTAAGAGAGAGAGATCAAGGAGTTTTCAATTGACCCAAAATGGCCAATAAAACTACAGCTTCTAGGCAGTAACCACTCCTACAGGGACAGGCAGGCTGTTCAGTGTTAACCACTGCCACTGGTGAACACAGAGACTTCCCTTTTGCCCAAGCAAGCACTGGCCTTCTAGAAACTTTCAAACAGTTCAGAACAGCAAATCTGTAACTGAACTTTCTTAACTTTCAGAAAGTGGGAAAAAGCAAGATTTTTTTTGTTTTTTTTTTTCTTTTTTGTTGTAGTTTAAAGGTAGCAGAGATACACAAGCAGCAAAATATTCACAACAGTGCAATAAATGACCCCACGCTTGAGTGCTAGGCCAAAATCAGGTAAAATCCAGTTTTTAGAGGAAAAAAACGATTTTAAATTGTGCAACACAGGAAATGCAGTAAACAGGCTCTAGATGTGTTCCATGTACTGTTACTGTTACAGATATAAACTTTAGCAAGCCGGAAAATGCCAAAAAGTAGGCGGCAAAGCAGTAAAACTTAACAAAAAATCAGAAGAAAATACTTAAAATCACAAAAGTGGCTCCTTTTCTTCTCTCAGCATTTTCTCCCCTTGATAGGTGCTTCAGCAAGAACTAGCAAGCCTGGAAAGATGCCAAAACCACAAGGCAGCCGGGTTTTAATAGAGAGAGATCAAGGAGCTTTGAATTGACCCAAAATGGCCAATAAAACTACAGCTTCTAGGCAGTAACCACTCCTACAGGGACAGGCAGGCTGTTCAGTGTTAACCACTGCCACTGGTGAACACAGAGACTTCCCTTTTGCCCAAGCAAGCACTGGCCTTCTAGAAACTTCCAAACAGTTCAGAACAGCAAATCTGTAACTGAACTTTCTTAACTTTCAGAAAGTGGGAAAAAGCAAGTTTTTTTTTTTTTTTTTCTTTTTTGTTGTTGTTTAAAGGTAGCAGAGATACACAGGCAGCAAAACATTCACAACAGTGCAATAAATAACCCCACACTTGAGTGCTACGCCAAAATCAGGTAAAATTCAGTTTTTAGAGAAAAAAACAATTTTAAATTAAGTGCAAAACAGGAAATGCACTTAACAGGCTCAAGATGTGTTCCAAGTACTGTTACTGTTACAGATATAAACTGTAGCAAGCCGGAAAATGCCAAAACGTAGGCGGCAAAGCAGTAAAACTTAACAAAAACTCAGACGAAAATACTTAAAATCACAAAAGTGGCTCCTTTTCTTCTCTCAGCGGTTTCTCCCCTTGGTAGGTGCTTCAGCAACAACTAGCAAGCCTGGAAAGATGCCAAAACCATGAGGCAGCTGGGTTTTAAGAGAGAGAGATCAAGGAGTTTTGAATTGACCCAAAATGGCCAATAAAACTACAGCTTCTAGGCAGTAACCACTCCTACAGGGTCAGGCAGGCTGACTTCATTTTCCTTAGAGCTGTTCTTACATCCTCTATGGTGGGCTCCTCCTCCTCTTTTATCATAGACTGTTTCTGGGGCAGTGCAGCTTCTGTGGTGTTTTCTTCATTCAGAAGCTGCTGGAAGTACTCCTGCCATCTGCCTGTGACATCCTGTGGACTAGTGAGCAGGTTGCTGCTGGCATCCCTTATGACAGGTGTTTGACTTATTTTTTATCTTTCTGTCTTTGCCTTGCAACCTGATAGAGTTTCTGTGTGCCATCTACTGAGTCACTTTACAGAAGCTGGTAGAATGCCCGTGATGCCTTGCTCTTTGCTATAGCAACTCTTTTCTTAGCCTCTTTGTTAGCCAACAAAGGCATCACAGGCACTCTACCAGCTTCTGTAATCAATAACGCTGATGACATGAAAGTATCCCTTCCCAGCTTAGTTCATCTTTTTTATCTCTCCCTTTTTCCTGCACTCCTTTCTTTTGATAACTTCCTGGAGTTTCCATACCTGGCTCAGCCGTATATCTGTTCTGTAGTCCTCTCACATGCTGTTTTGAAGCACTGCCATTTTTCTTCAACTCCACTTATTTACTTATTTTTTCTTGAGGTGCTACAGCACAGAGCATTTCCTTGAATTGTTGTTCTTTTTCTCCAGTCAACTTCTAGGTCTTCATCTTGGTTTCTGTTGACCTTAGAGCCTTCCCTGACTACAGCTTGTAACTGATTGTTGCAACCTGTGGTTTGTGTAGACGTATTGTTTCACTGTGGATGACTTTGCAATCACTGATTCTTCCCCACTGCCCTTTCCTTACTAGAAGAAATTCTACCTGAGTTGCATGTTGGCCACTTTAGTATGTGATCTTGTGACTGTCTCTCTTACTAAACCACGTGTGGGTCAGCAGCAAGCCATTTGCCAGACAGAAGTGTAGAATAGCCTCTCCTTCTTTATTCGCATTTCCCCACCCATGTGGACCCAGGAAATCCTTGTATCCTGTTCTGTCTGCCCTGATATGTGCATTCAGGTCATCCCTTATCAAAACCAATTCATGTTGACCTGCTTTATGTTGCAGGTCCTGCAACTGCTATATAAATACACTCTTTTCCTCACTACCACAACCCTGCTGTGGGGCATAGGCTCAGATTATCAGATTATAAATACTGTCCTATCATTACACTGGTGACTGACCGTCATGAGTCTTTCAATAACGCTGATGACATCCCTCATTGATGTCTGTAGTCTCTCCTTCACCAAAATTCCCACACCATTTCTAGTCTGTCCTCCTCAAGAGTAGTAGACTCTGGATATCAAGGCAACTGGCTTTGCAGCACTGCTCTTCCATCTTGTTTCCTGTGTACAGAGGATGTCCAACCTCCGCCATACCATCATGTCATCCACTCCCAAGCTCCATCCTGTCAATGAACTTACATTGAATGCGCCAATTCTTAGTTCATGTTTGGCAGGTTGATTGGTTTTATATCCAGTTTTTGCTCAATAGAGCTACTGCAGGTAACTCAAGTTGGGCAACTAGACACCAGCTCTGCGAATAGGGGCACATGCATCCCTCCCACTGTTAGCATAGCTCCCTGAAGTAGGTCAGAGTAGCCCAGGTCCTCAACCACTTATTAACATCAAATACTCATGCCCATTTGGTAACATTAGTCAACATGACTGAATCACCTAGAGACATATTTTACAGACCTTCATGGGAGACAAAGAGCTGATCAGGTTTCCCAAAGGCTTGACTTTTGTCTAGGTAGTATCTGAGCTTCCTGTGGACATTCTGGGTCTGAGGAATAATTTCTTGTTCTTGGGTTTAGGGAAGAAGAAAGGAAGATTAACAGTCTGGCTGAAGGTAAATTCTGAGACCACTTTACATGTAAAAAAGGTTCACAGAGAAACACTCCTAGCAGAAGTCAAAGCAATTAGTAAAACAATCTTCCATATTAAAAATGTCAATTCAGCTCAATAAGCTGGTTGAAGTGGAAAATGAGTAAGTTTTTCAACCCCAAAGTTAAGATCCCAAAGTGCAGCCACCTGCATCCTAAGTGGATAGATATGCAACATCCCTTTCAAAAAAATATTTAACTTAAGAATGGTTAGAAAGAGGGCGATCAAAGGACAGAAAAGTAGAAATGGGCAACAAATGACCCTTGATACAGGATTCAGAATGGCCAGAGGATAATAACATACACAAATTATCAAGAACCAAAGAGAGACAGGCCTAAAGACGGTCCTGGCTCTTGGACAGGCACCAACTACAAAATCTTTTCTACTTGGACATATGTTTTTTTTTAGTAGCAGAGTGTTTTTTTCACCTCCTTTAGTACCTTCTACATGTCCTAAAAAAGTGCCTAAAAGGTATCAACATTCTACCATCCAGGCAGTTAGTTCAATAGTTTTCAGGTGGAGTGTATCAAACAACCCCCTATCTTATGTGAGCAAACTCAGTCTGTGGGAAAGACTGAGGTGATTGCCCTTAGCCAGATTTAAAAGAAGGGAAACCACTGTTGCCACGGCCAAAAGGAGTCATCATCACAATTTTTTGGGAGTCTTTCTGGATCTTCAGAAGAACCTTCGATATCAGTGGAAAGGCATTCAGGAACTTTCCTATCCAAATGAATAAGAAGGTATCTCTCTGTCAGGCTTGTTTGCAAGTAGTAATAAACTTGAAAGGAGGATGCAAAACAAACTAGTAAGCCAAACAAAGCACCCTGAACCACTGCTAGATAGGCACACAGTGTTTAATAAGCCGAACAGTTCACTCAAATACACAAACGCTGAAGTAAATCACCATACGTTTTCGTCCACAACTTCATCAGATAATGCAAGTTCATTCCATTAAACATTTATATACTCCACTAACATTTGAATCAGCCAATAGAAACGCTCAGAATATACATTAAGTGAATAAATACATTAATAAACATTAAAAAACTGCTTGTAAAACTCTGTTATAAATAGGAAACCTATTGAATATTTAAGAACATATAAATAATTTATCATACTATTAAATATATGTTTAAAAACTTTTAAAAACTTTTAAAATAACTCAATGAATTCACATGTATAAACTTTAATATGCAAGAGAATAAAACACATTGTAATAATGCCCTCTACTGACCTTCAATATTATTGCACCTTCGTGTCACAGTTTAGCAGACCTCATTTTTAATACAGGGGCGAGTGAGATCATGTCATTTAAACCCGGGGTCTTACTGGCCTCCAAAACTACTTGCCAGTATAATTCCCTGTATTCCACTAATGTCTCACATTCCACCCCTGGGGTCCTTTGGCACAACCTCTAATATAAAAAATTGGAATTCAGCTTCAAGACAAATTTTAGTGTGTTTGTACAAAGAATTTGTTTCACTTTTGGTACGAATGTCATAAGTGTGCTCATAAATTCTCTGTTTTATCTTTCTTTCACTCTTGCCGACATAAAAAGCATCACATTTTTTACATAAACCTAGATGAATAATCCCTTTTGAATTACAGTTGGCAAAGGTTTTTAAAGTTAATATTTTATTGTTCCTGGCCCGCAAATTAATAGTATCTCCAGTAATCAAGTAAGAACAGTAACTGCAGGCACCACATTTGTGTACACCAGCCTTTTTATTGGTGCCTGCAAACGGAAGGTTCCTTTTACTACCTCTTTCAAAAATATCCTTCAGGGTATTACCTTTCCTGTAAATGTATTTTATGTCACTCTGAAAAATATGATTTAAGTCAGAAACTCTTGAAAAGTTTTTCCACTCTTTGTTAAAAATTCTTTTTATTAACCCAGCCTGCCCATCATATGTAGTAATAATACCTGATGCATATTCATTGTTTAAACCATCCACTTTGGTATTTGTGACATATTGGGTTACACCTTCTTCGATTTTACCCAATATAGGGGCAAACTTGTCCTTTCTACCATCATTGACTTCTTTAGAAACACTGTCAATAAGTTCTTCAGGGTAACCTCTATTCAAGAACATGTTTTTCAAGTTTTTACATTCATCAATGTACCACCCATCATCAGAAGTCATCCTGCACAAACGCACAAATTGCCCTTTTAGGACACTTCTTTTCTGGTGTGGGGGGTGGGAGCTTGAGTAGTGCAGATAAGAATTTGAAAATGTTTCTTTTCTGAAGATTCTGGATTTAAATCCACGCTCTGTCTTAACTATGTTAACATCAAGGTATTTAAGTTCCTCAATTGTGAATTTATGGGTGAATCTCAAAAATTCAGTGGTACCATTTAGATATTCAACAAAGTTAACAAATTCATCTTTGGTACCCCCCCATAAGAAACACAAATCATCCAGAAATCTACCATATAACTTCCACAAACTGTTATATTCTGAATTCAAGACAAACTTGTTCTCCCAAAATGACATAATAATGTTGGCATAAGTGGGAGCACAATGTGCCCCCATAGCCACACCTTTAATTTGTCTAAAATACTTGCCCTGAAAAAAGATAAAATTATTCTTTAGGACAACCTCCATCAGTACTAACACTGTTCTAAATTCATTATGTCCTAATATGTTGGAATCAACTAACATTTCCTCAAACCATTCTAAACCTACTTCATGGGGTATACTTGTAAATAAGTCAATCACATCCAAGGTACCAAAACCTTTTGTTTCACTGACAAGTGATTCATTTAATTTTCTTAGCAGATGCCAGGAATCTTTTAAAATAACAGTATTGTCACAAACAAGCTTTTTAACTTTCTGGTCTATGTACTTTGCCAGAGGTGCAGTGACCGAGCCTTAAATGACATGATCTCACTCGCCCCTGTATTAAAAATGAGGTCTGCTAAACTGTGACACGAAGGTGCAATAATATTGAAGGTCAGTAGAGGGCATTATTACAATGTGTTTTATTCTCTTGCATATTAAAGTTTATACATGTGAATTCATTGAGTTATTTTAAAAGTTTTTAAAAGTTTTTAAACATATATTTAATAGTATGATAAATTATTTATATGTTCTTAAATATTCAATAGGTTTCCTATTTATAACAGAGTTTTACAAGCAGTTTTTTAATGTTTATTAATGTATTTATTCACTTAATGTATATTCTGAGCATTTCTATTGGCTGATTCAAATGTTAGTGGAGTATATAAATGTTTAATGGAATGAACTTGCATTATCTGATGAAGTTGTGGACGAAAACGTATGGTTATTTACTTCAGCGTTTGTGTATTTGAGTGAACTGTTCGGCTTATTAAACACTGTGTGCCTATCTAGCAGTGGTTCAGGGTGCTTTGTTTGGCTTACTTGTTTGCAAGTAGTCCTGAAGAAGAATTTCTTTAGTTGCTTTTCATAAAGAAGGCAAACAGATCTACTTGAGGTGTTCCCCACAGCTGGATCAATTCTCAGATGTTTCCATTCATGAGGGTCTGTCCTAGTCCTGCTTAATTTGTCTGTAATCAAGCTTTGCTCTGATGGAATGTATAAAGCCCGAAGACTCAAAATGAGCAGAGTTGCTATATCCCAGGCTACCACAGCAAGTCTGCAAAGAGGGTATAATCTGGTATCCCCATTTGTTTAGGAACTACAACACTGTGGTGCTGCCTGTGTAAATGTGAAGAGGTCCTGGGGACCAGAGATGATTTAAGGTTTCCAAAACATTGGTCACTGCTAACATCTCACTGATATCATGTTCTTCTGTCTGTTGTGAGGGTTCTGCAGACTTTGCACTTTCACCCTTTTGGAAACCACTTCCCATGCCAAGTCTGATGCATCTGTAATGACAGAATGGAGACAGGTTGGAACAGACAATGTGAGACCTGGGTAGCAAGAGATTGGTTCTACCCATCAGGGATTCTTCCTAAAACAAGGATCTGAAAAGATGAATGGTGAACATTGTGAGTCCAGACTGACCTGATGTACCACCGTGTGGTCTGGACAGGGGAAGCAAGAGAATCATCATGCTTGTTTGTACTGACCTGAACTGAGGTGGGCTACCAGTCACAACTCTGAGCTGAGATACCAAAAGACTAGAGGCTTCTCAGTTTCCCAAAAACAGTAAGTTGCCTGTTTTTTTTGCATATTTACACTATTTACTGTACTTTTTTATTGCCTGTCACCTACTTTAATACTGTATTTATATACCGTGTACTAAACTACACTGTTGTACTGCAATTTTCTGCCCTACTATGCCTGTTAAATCAAATTTTATTGCTGTTTTCACTGTTTACAAAGCTGTTTTTGCTGTTTTCAATGTTTGTTAAGTATTTGCTAGTACATTTCACTGTTGCAAAGCATCTGTTCTGCCTATTCTGGTTTTAGAACCTCCCCAAGTCAGGAGATCTCAGAGACTGGCCAATCACTCAAAGACTTACAACCATGGTCCATGGACTGGGTCGAAACCCCAACACAGAGGTCCCCACTCTTTTCAAGTTTTGAATCTTTCTAATGTTGCATGGTCTGAATTACATATGTCCATTTTTAAAAAAAGGATTTACTTTTATCCCCAGTTATAACCTTGATATTCATGCTATTAGTCATCATAAACTTTTTTATAGGTGTTGTAATTTAAAATATTTTTTTTTTGCTGAAAGGAATGCTTTAACAATAATGGTTATAACAGTTTGAGTAGAAAGAGTATTTTCATCCCACCCCCCAATCCTTTGGTTTAAATTTTTGAGAGGATGTGTGAAAGCAAGTTTAGGTTAATTTACAAGAAAACAAATCCTGATAATTTATCATAAGTTGAAAGGAGTTTCTCTTAATTTAGTTAATGACAGAACCATCCAGATTAAGAAACCTGATAATGGTGGGGGTGTGGTAATTATGAAAAGTTTGACTGATTTATTCTTCCAAAATGTTTCAGCTCTTGTGTAAAGAAAATAATATGAAATGGTGTCATTAAATGAAATTAGTATGGCTTGTGCTAGACTAGATGTTTTTTACTGGACATAGTCACACAAGGCGAGTGGGATCATGAGGTTTGCAATACTTGAATGCTGAGAAACCTAAAGTAGTGTCAATATTCACTATTCCCAAGATTCATAAGGACCCTTATGACCAATCTTTAAAACCTATAGTTTCGGCAAAGGGGTCAAAGACTGAGCCCTTGGCAAAATTTGTGGATTTTAAATTAAAAACAGTGTTGAAGGCTGAGAAGTATATTTTAAAGGATTCTTTGAATTTACTGGAAGTTTTGATTTTCTTAGATTATTTAGACAATGTTATATTTGTTGCAGTTGATGTGGTAGATCTTTTTACGGTGATTCCCCACAATTTAGTTATTCAATGCTTTTTTACTTTTTATCACAGTATACATCTATGTCTTCCAATGATGTTTACTCTGCAACTGCCTTGTTAAGTATGGTCCTGACTAATAATTACCTCCACTTTGAGGGAGAATTTCTTCATCAGGTGTCAGGAGTGGCCATGAGAGCTGCATGGTGCCCCATTGATATGCCAACATAGTACTTGCAATATGGGAGAAGGTCCACGTTTTTACTTCAGAATTTCTTGCCTTAACACACGAGTATTAAAGATTTTTGGACGACATGTTGATATTATGGAAAGTTAGCAGAGAACAATGAGAGTATTTTTTAACCTATGGTAAAGCTCACCATACTTTTTAAAGTTCACCTATACATTCAACCCAAATTCCATGAATTATTTGTAGTTAATGTTGGGTAAGCAGTTAATTAATGTTTTTTATAATTCTACTATTTACAGGAAGAGACGTTTACTAATACATATCTATACTTTGACAGGTGTCACCCTTGCCTTCAGAAAAAATCAGTAGTGAAGGGTCAGATGGTCAGGCTGTCTCAGCTTATTTCAGATGATAATACACTTAATGATGAGTTACATCATCTGATGTGTTTGTTTTTGGATAGCGGATATCCAATTGAATTTCTTAATGACATTAAAGCCGAAGTAGTACAACACAGACCTGACCATTTTTCACCTCTTCGAAGGGGATCTAGGGTTAGTCATCCCACACGCTCACAAAGATCTCAATCATTGAGAGATAATACCTTTTATTTGATTATCCCATATAGTAACACTGCACATCAGTATGTTAGTACTATCAAGAAATACTGGGATATTGTTTTCAATGATGAGTTAAAAAAGACCTTGGGTCATACCTCTCATCCTAGAAACATCACAAATCTGGACAAAAGCACATGAAAAATAGGGACAAATCTGTACGCTGATTAGCTGATTAACATAACATTTGCGTACATAATTATGTAACCCCACCCACCCCGAATGGAATTGTGGGATACCAACTTTGAAACGCAAAGTTTCGAGGTGCTCTGCTTGACATGGATAGGAAGCTTATTCCAGAGTATGGGCAGTCTCTGAGTGATGAACCTGTCCCTCCAGCATGTTCTGTTGATTGTGGTAATGAGGTTGAGATCTCTGGAGTGTGTGGTGTGGGGGAATTGTTTTTTTTTTAGGTGTAGCATTTCTAGTAGGGCTGGGTCAGTCATGGCTTTGTAAGTCAAGCAGAAATCACCTCTAAGTGGATGATAAGAGACTGAGAATAGCTGAAGTTTCTTGAGTCTGTCCACATAGGACATGTGTTTAAGGCCTAGGATCTTCTTTGTGAGGTACTTCTGTGGCCTCTCCAGCTGTTGAGGTGTCTGGTGCACTAAAGGAGTGTGCAACACCTCTCGTTCCACTAACACTGCTTAAATACACATTCTAAAAACTGCAGATTAAACCCTGAATGGGAGAACAAATGCTCTCCGCTATCATGAAGTTTGGGCTGTAAGAAAGCTAAAAGGCACCATCACTTTGTACGTGCTAAGCAGTGTTTTTACCATTTAGTGTAAAATTAAGTAAGTAGATAGTGTAAATAAAGAAAGTGTCTTTGCATTAAAGTAGAAGCAAGATCAAGAGATTAGTGGCTGCAATAGATCAGTCTGAACAAAGTCTAAAATAAGTGGGACGAAGGCATAAAAATATGAACGATTTTAAACATTGCTCTTATAAATATAATTAAAGTTGCTAGAACAGGATTTTAGCATGAAATTTCTGAAGGAGTTTCAATCTGGAACTCAAAACATCCGTGACTTCACAATGATTTGCCAGCAAAACAAATGTTGGGGAACAGCCACTCAAAGAAAATGGCTGGCATTAACTTGTTAATCATGTGAGTTTTAATGTATACTGCTTCCAAGTGTGTCATTAAATACTTTGATTGCTTGCTTAACAGGGATCACCCAGACATCACATCTGTGTTTTGACTTTGCCTCTCAAGTTTTTAATTTTAGTTTTCCAAAAGTACTTATCAGTGTATTGCAAATTGAATCACTATTAGGTGCAACAATAATCCAGCAAACAATTAAAACATTTTTCATTCTAGATTATTACATCTATTAACAATCCCATCACATTTCTTCTGTTGAAGCAAACATGAGAGAGAACAACCTCCTCTGGTTCATTTCACTTTTTCCTTATTGTGAAGCAAAGCTCAATTTAAATGCATTTTAATACCATATCGCATGCTGATACACGTTTCTATTGTTATATGCACTCTAAATCATATTCTTTTGATTAATGACTGACAGTTGAATAACTTTGATCATGGTTTTGTCAAAGGAAACTGCTAATCACCATCTTAACATATTTGTTATACTAAACACCCTATGCGATGTTTACCCCCATACTACACTAATGTATGATGCTGCACACACAGGACATAATGGAGAACACTAGATCATGCAAAAGTTGTGTGCAAGAATGAAGATGCTAGTATTTACTGGCCAATTCACTACCAACACCTGTGAGAAGCTTTTAGTGAATATCAAAGTAAAAACAAAAAAAAAATCTGTCATCACAACCTGAATGTAAACCTCAGATATTTAAAAGAGAACCAAAAGTTCCTGAAGGGACAGTGCAAAAATAGGTGGCAGAATCAGACATTAACCAAGTTAATAGTTTAGAAAATAATGTGTGATGCAAAACCCACCATGTTCTAATGGCAAACAAAGACCACTTTTCACTGTTTTACCATAAAAATTAAAACAATTGAGGGAGGGGACAACATGTATGGAAAAAAAATAAATAAAAAGTTGTCCTGCAAAAACACAGTTCCTTAGAAATGTGTATAATAGCTTTTCAAGTGGAGGATGTGTTAGCACCCATGACATTTTTTTTTACATTTGTTTGCTGGGGCTTTATCTGACGTGACTTCTATAAACTACTGTTTAAACATGTTACAGAAACAGTGTGCACCTATCAAACTATGCTAATATGGTAACATTCTAAGTGGTACGGTGCTGTCCAGTGTTCTCCATTATCACTCACTCACACACACCAAGCATGTTGCACAAAGAATTAAATTAAGCATGTTAATGAGACAAACTTACTCACTGCATTTACAGCATCTGAAAACTGTTCACTGTTCTGGAATTACAACGTAAACTTTTAGCCACTTGATCAGCCTTCATGACACTCACTGGTATCTTGTCACTTGGGGCAAGAATGCAAAATGCTGTTAGAATACAGCTCAAACCAATTTAAAGGCACAGGACACCACACTGCATTATGAACTTCCGCATGGCAATAGCCAAGTGTGCCACAATATGTAGTCTGGCAATTCATGAAGATAGTGAAGTGGAACATAATCAAAACGTTCAGCTGGGGAAATGCCAGACCCTGCTTAGTGGCTGCTGGCTGTAATAAGCCCATATGTGGTTCAGCACTGTCCGAGTAGACACCAGACTACTCTTAACCATACCTCTCAACCGTACTGAATTCCTCGGGATTTACCGGTTTTGAGATCCAAATAATGGGGTGCCACAAATTCCCGAGTGGCCCCCTTTATTTCCAAATTTCCCAGCTTTTTTTTTTTGATTATTTTTTCCACAGACGTCATCAGTGCGATGACATCAACTTTCTGAACAGCCTGTCGGAATTGGCTGAGGGCTCGAGGGGAAAGCAACATAGCGTGCGTGTTGACTGCAGCAGCAGTAGAGCTCCCCCACTCCAGGTAAAGCACTTTTAGTTGCTAAAGCACTTAAGTTTTCTTAGCTGCTAGTGAAAGGCTGCCCTGGTCTATCTCTGTTTCAGTTTGTACCTGTTAGAGTAACGCTCCAGCCTCCGCTTGCAGATATAGGGAAAGGCGGGTTTTTTTCTGCTAAGTGAGTGCAGTAACAGTTCATTTGTGGGACAAATTGCCACTAGGATACAAGTAGCTTTTGATCTTGATTGCCATTAAGAGTAGTCTGGTGTCTACTAACCAGCTTTGTTCTGCTATGAACACTTATTGAGTGGGTGCTGCAGCTACTTTTATTTTATGATGCTTGAAAATTTTAACTAATAAGTGAACATCATGAATGTTTTTCTTCACTGACTTAGGTTTTCCTTCCTCCCAATGCATACAAACACTCGCGGTGCACTGCATGCTTAATCGCTGTAGTGCAGGCAACCCCATGGAAGTGCAAACGTCTTGCTTTCTTGTAGGTTGAGTTTTAGTTTGACAGCCCCAGACCTCAAAAAAATACACCATAATACATAACTGTGTGCCTACACTATTCTGCTTCTAAATTTGATGTTGTACAGCATTGTGCACAGCATACATTAGTCGGGCATTAAAAGGAATGTGAAGTGGAAACAAACACGGGTAATCAAACCAAAAACAGGATCTATGATGACAGTTGCTTGGAGGATAAAAGCGATTCTGTATCGCGTTGTATTCCTTCCCCGCTTTGATTCCATTATTCAGTATTTATATATTGTGTGACTGGTCTAGAGCGATTCACTTTGATTGGACAGTGCTAAACCACATATGGGCTTATTACAGCCAGCACCCACTAAGCAAAGTCTGGCATTTCCGCATTTGAATGTTTTGATTATGTTCCACTTCACTATTTTCATGAACTGTCGGACTACATATTGTGGCACACTTGGCTATTGCCATGCTGAACTTCAAAATGCAGTGTGGTGTCCTGTGCCTTTAAATTGGTTTGAGCTGTATTCTAACAGCATTTTGTATTCTTGTCCCAAGTGACAAGATACCAATGAGTGTCCTGAAGGCTGATCAAGTGGCTAAAAGTTTACATTGTAATTTCAGAACAGTAAACAGTTTTCAAATGCTGTAAATGCAGTGAGTAGGTTTATCTCATTAACATGCTTAATTTAATTCTTTGTGCAACATGCTTGGTGTGTGTGACTGAGTGATAATGGAGAACACTGGACCGCACAGTACCGCTTAGAATGTTACTGTATTAGCATAGTTTGACAGTTGCACGCTGTTGCTGTAACATGTTTTTACAGTAGTTTGTAAAATGCATGCTGATGTTCACTAAAAGCTTCTCATAGGTGTTGGTAGTGACTTGGCCAGTAAATACTAGCATCTTCATTCTTGCACGCAACTTTTGCATGATCTAGTGTTCTCCATTATGTCCTATGTGCGCAGCATCATACATTAGTTTAGTATGGGGTAAACATCCCACTGGGTGTTTAGTATAACAAATATGTTAAGATGGTGATTAGCAGTTTCCTTTGACAAAACCATGAACAAAGTTATTCAACTGTCAGTCATTAATCAAAAGAATATGATTTAGAGTACATATAACAACAGAAACATGTATCAGCATGAGATATGGTATTAAAATGCATTTAAATTGAGCTTTGCTTCACAATAAAGAAAAAAGTGAAAGGAACCAGAGGGGGTTGTCCTTTCTCATGTTTGCTTCAAGAGGAACTGTGATGGAATTGTTGATAGATTTAATTATCCAGAATGAAAAATGTTTTAGTTGTTTGCAGGATTATTGTTGCACCTAATAGTGATTCAATTTGCAGTACACTGATAAGTAGTTTTGGAAATTAAAAACTTGAGAGGCAAAGTGAAAATACAGATGTGATGTCTGGGTGATGCCTGTTAAGCAAGCAATCAAAGTATTTAATGACACACTTGGAAGCAGTATACATTAAAACTCACAAGATTAACAAGTTAATGCCAGCCATTTTCTTTGAGTGGCTCTGTTCCCCAACATTTATTTTGCTGGCAAATCATTGTGACGTCACTGATGTTTTGAGTTCCAGATTGAAACTCCTTCAGAAATTTCATGCTAAAATCCTGTTTTAGCAACTTTAATTATATTTATAAGAGCAATGTTTAAAATCTTTCCTATTTTTATGTTAATCAGCATCCAGATTTGTACCTATTTTTCATGTACCTTTCTCTAGATTTTTGATGTTTCCAGGTTGAGAGGTATGCAATGGCAATCAAGATCAAAAGCTATTTATATCATAGTGGCAATTTATCCCACAAACGAACTGTTACTGCACTCGCTTACCAGAAAAAAAAAAAAAAGCGACTTTCCCTACATCTGCAAGCAAAGGCTGGAGCGTGGCTATAACAGGTACAAACTGAAACAGAGATAGCCTGGGGCGCCCTTTCGGTAGCAGGTAAGAAAACTTAAGTGCTTTAGCAACTAAAAGTGCTTTACCTGAAGTGGAGGAGCTCTGCTGCTGCTGCAGTCAACATGCACGCTATATTGCTTTCCCCTCGAGCCCTCAGTCAATTCTGACAGGCTGCTCACGAAGCTGACGTCAAAGTGCTGATGACATCAGTGGAAAAAATAATAAAAAAAAAAAAAAGCTGAGAAATTCGGAAATAAAGGGGGCCACTCAGGAATTTGTGGCACCCCATTATTTGGACCTCAAAACCGGTAAATGTTGAGGAATTCGGTACAGTTGAGAGGTATGCCTTGGGTTTAAACCCTAATATTACTTATTCCCGAGGTAAAAATATTAAGGGCATTTTGGAGTTAGTGCCTGGTAAGATTCTATGGAATCGCAGTTGTATGCAAAAGTGTGGATGTAGTAAAATGTGTAGATATATACACATAGGTCCATATGCAGTTGTACACAAGTACCCAAGATCTATCCCTTGCCCAGGGAAGGTTAATTGCAATACGATACATTTAGTGTTCTTCTTGCAATGTATTTTTAGCGAACACATTTATGATATTAAAAAAAAGAAAATGACAAATTCTCTGTTTCGTCACTCTATACAATGTACTTTTAAAAAAAATGACATTTTTTTGTTACTGATAGGGTTCAAGTGACACCTTTAAGTGGGGATTCTGAGACACTTTGGATTGTAAGGAGCTTTGTTGGAAATTATGGCTTAATATCTCACATTTTCTTAGCATTAATGAAACTGTTTCTATTGCCAGTATTTTAAAAAATAAGGCAGCTAGTGTTTAATCAGTCATGTTTTTATATATTTTTATATATATATCTTTATACTTTATATTTGATATCACATCCTTTTAATACATATTCCTATTATATGGATTATATTATTATATTAGTTGTTTGGTGTGTTTATTGAAAAACTTATGTGAATGTCATTCTAAATATTCTAAATACTTTTGAAATATGAGAATTCTTTTTTGGATATTGGCAACGTTTTTAGCCCTATACTTTTTGGTTCTTTTTGACCTGGCAATTATATAGTTGATTTTCGCCATGATGATGTTGCTGTATGTCTTTATTATTCTGTATATGCACATATTCAAGTGATTGTGTTTAATATTTTTCACAATTAGACATTCTGGGTCATATTTTGCCAGGAATTATTGTACTCTTAAATCAATCTGTTTTATCATAGTGTTAATTGTAATTGGGTTGACTCGTGATTCCACCATCAAAACCCTCACATCCACAACTCCTACTATATACCATTTGTATCTCTTCCCTCATATTGCTAACCTCCATTACCAGTTATCAAACTCAAGTTAATTACAGACTAATCATCCCTAACAAAAGTACATCCCTCAACACTCCAAACCCCAACCGTTATACTCATCTAACCCTATAGCACTATCACATCACCCTTATCCAGCACCTCAGACACAAAATACACCCAGCTCACAGACAATCTCACACTACTCTAAAACACACAAAAATCATAAATAAGCTATTCAAATTTTATTTACACCTGTAAACTGCACTCATACGCTGTGGTGACATACATCCCAACCCAGGCCCATTCAATCCAGACACACTAACCCCCGACCTAAATAATACCCTACTCCACCGACCCACAAACTCACTCCTCATCATAAATCTAAATGTTAGAAGTATCTCAAACAAAGTCCATGACCTCCATGCCTTACTCTTCTTTTACCATCCAGATATTGTGATACTGACTGAGACCTGGCTAAAGCCAGAAATCCACGATAATGAAATCACAACACCAGGTTACAATATAATCCGAAATGACAGAGTAGGAAAAAGGGGTGGGGGAGCTTCCATACTATACAAAACTCACCTTATCCTAGAAAAACTAGACATCACAACCTTGAAAACATTGAACTCACCTTCAATAAACTAAAACTTAACCCAAATAAGCACATCAATATCATAGGATGCTATATCCCTCCAGGCAACAATATTCCCATTACAGAAAAACTCCTAGATTGGATATCTAACTCCCTCCCCCAAGAAAACATCCCATTAGGCAACCTTAATATTGACTGGCACAACTGCTCAGTAAAAACCCTCTCTCCCACATCAACAAGGCAATGCGACCTAAACAAGCTAAAGACCTGCTACAACAAAATCGCCAAATTTGCCACAGGGGCATCCTACCATAGTCACCACTGTCTCTCACTCACTGAACTGGGCTGGCTTGAACTCCCTCACCTCCTTCAATGGTATCAACTCTTACTTGCCCACAAACTAGTAAACCATCCACTAAATGTCCCATCCCTCCAGAATCTACTCCAACCCTATCGTACCACCAGACCACTAAGATCCAGCAACAAAAATCACTTGCAGATCACCAAAGCCAATAACTCTGCTGTTGAAGCACTATTCTCTTGCGCCATAGCCAAATTATGGAACTCCCTCCCACCCACAATTACCTCCATACCATCATGCACCCACTTCAAAACTTTACTAAAAGCGCACCTAAAAACATGCTGGCTATGACCTTGCAACTCCCACTCTAATATCACCCACCCCATCCAACCACTACCTTTCTTTGCACCTCACTAACTACCTTGATTATAGCAAGCTCGGATGCTCATAAGCCTAGTACTTATTATACAGCAGGAAAAAGAAGTTATGTACCTACCATAATGTTCCATGTTAGTTGTCTTCATCTCGCCTTCTTTCTTGCTGGTTGGGATCAGAGCCAGGATTGGCTCCAACTCGGCCATCTTCTATAGCTCGAGAGCTGTTTACTGGCTCAAGGCTACCCCTTATCTCATGATGTCTAGCGCTAGCTACCCAGATCTTGTTTGAAATAGCTAACCCCAGATACAGCTATAGAGTGAAACCCTGCAAACAAAAGTTTAAACATACTTGTCCTACATTCTAAGTCAGTAGAGGAAACAAACCAGAGAAAACTCAGCCAGTGAAACCTGAACTTCTCTTGGTCCAATAGGACAGGGGGATGGAGGGGGGATGCAAGAAAGAAGGCGAGATGAAGACAACTAACATGGAACGTTATGGTAGGTACATAACTTCTTTATGTTAAGTTGTCTATCTCGCCTTTGTTCTTGCTGGTTGGGACAGCGTCCCTAGCACCTACAATCCTGGGTGGCTCATTGGAACAGACTCTTCAGAACAGATGAACCAAAGCTAGCTCTACTCCTGGAGACCAAATCCAACTTGTAATGAGAAATAAAGGTATGAGGATTTGCCCAAGTAGCAGCGGCACAGATAGAGTCCATGGGCAACCTAGACTGGAAGGCTACAGAAGTAGCTAAGGCCCTAGTAGAATGACCCTTTGGTTTGTTAGGCAACTCCTTATTCCTTAGATGATAGATAAAGGTAATAATATGAGATAACCACCTGGATAAGGTCACTTTGGAAACTGGGAGACCCTGTTTGCCCCGAGCATAGGAAAGGAATAGTTGGTCAGACTTTCTTATATCCTTCATCCTATGCAGGTAGAAATGCAATTGTCTATGAACATCCAATTGCTGTAACCTGTATTCTGCCTTATTGGTGTAGTTAGGAAAATACACAGGAAGATCTATAGATTGATTGAAGTTATTTTCTGAGCAGACTTTCGGAATGAAAGAGGGATTAGTCCTCAGAGCAACCCTGTCCTTATGAAATACAAAGTATGGAGAACGGACGCAAAGAGCTTGAAGTTCAGAGACACGTCTGGCTGAAGTAATAGCTACCAGAAAAAGAGTTTTCCAAGATAGAAGCTTAATGGAGCAGGACTCTGCCGGTTCAAAAGGGGGCATAATCAAGGAGGTTAGTACCAAATTAAGGTCCCAAGGAGGAGGGGATCTCTCACTGGGGGTCTAAGGAGAGTAGCCCCTTTTAGAAAAGCTTTACATAGTTTATGAGACAATCCAACATGAAAGTTTGAAATGGCCGCTAATTGAACCCCGATTGTAGCAGAAGCAGACCCCGAATGAAAGAGTTCTGTGAGAAACTCCAAGATTTCGTGGATAGGGGCTGTGAAGGGATCTATGTTCCTATCCTCTGCCCAACAAGAAAAGCGTTTCCATTTGCTAACATAAGTCCTTCTAGTGGCAGACTTATGGGAGGAGACAATAATGTCGCGTACGGCCGTGGAAATGCTGGGAAGCCTGGCTAAGGTTGGAAGTGGAACAACCAAGCTGTGAGCTGGAGTGTTTGAAGGGATAGATGCAGCCCGCCTGATTGATGAATCAGTAGGTCTGGAATGGGATCCAGAGTCCAAGGCTGCTCGAGAAGGTAATGGTGCAGGAATGGGAACCATATCTGTCGAGGCCAGTAGGGGGCAATGAGGATCATTTTGCAGCCCAACAACGTAGCTTTCTCTATTTGTTTTGGTATCGGGGAAATGGAGGGAACGCATAAAGAAGACCCTGGGGCCAGTCGTGGACTAGACTGTCTCTGGGAGTGTGACCAGGAAGCAGAAGAAGGGAGAAGTAGTTGCTGCATTTGCTGTTGAAGGGAGTGGCAAAAAGGTCGCAGCAAGACTGTCCCCATTTGCAGAAGATTAAATCCGCAACCACCTGATTCAGAGACCACTCGTTAGGCATGAGAATAGCTCTGCTGAGCCTGTCCGCTATGACGCTGGACATCCCAGGGATGTGCGTCGCAATCAGAAATCGTTGGGAGGAAATCGCCCATTGCCAGAGTCTGAGCGCTTCTCGACATAGGGGGTAAGACCTGGTTCCGCCCTGTTTGTTGATGTACCACACCACTGACATGTTGTCCGTTTGAATTGCAATGGTCTCAGAAGGGAGAGAGTCCTGAAGAACTTGCAATGCTAGGAGCACGGCTCTCATCTCTAGGACATTTATATGCAGATGGTACTCGTGAGCCTGCCAAGTGCCTTGGACCGTCTTCCCCTGATAATGCCCCCCCCTATCGGGGAGGCGTTTGTGGTCACTGTGGCAACCGGAGGGGGCTGAATGAAGGGTTTGCCCTGAGTCACTAATGGGGTTACTATCCACCAGGAAAGGTGCCTTTTGCATGCTTCTGTAATCATGATCATGTGAGACATGGGAAGCTGTTGGTAGGACCACTGTGTGAATAGAAGCCACTGCAGTATTCTCATATGAAAGCGGGCCAGGGGTATCAAAAGAATTGCTGCTGCCATAAAACCTAGAGTTTGTAGGACGTACCTGACTTGTACCCTCTTGCATTGCAAGAGGACTTGAACTTGCTGGCGAATTGTGGACACCCTATCTGAAGGTAGCTTTGCGGACATGCTCCTTGTATCTAAGTCTGCTCCTATATAAGTAATAGACTGACAGGGCAACAAGGCAGATTTTTCAAAATTTATGGTAATGCCTAGCTGAGAGCAAATTGAAATTGTATAGTCTCTGGCTTGAAGGAGTTGATGCCTGGTAGTAGCAGTAAGGAGTCAGTCGTCTAGATATGGAAACACCTGGAATCCTAGATGCCTCAGGTGAGCCGTGACCACTGCCATACATTTGGTAAACACCCTGGGGGCTGTGGTGAGACCAAAGGGCAGGGCTCTGAACTGGTAATGACTGGCTCCCAGCCAGAAGCGAAGGAACCTCCTGGAGCGTCTGTCCATTTTGATGTGATAGTACGCATCCTGGAGATCTATAGAGCACATCCAATTGTCCTGACCCAGAAAGGGTAGAATGGACTGTAGCGTGACCATCCGTAACTTTGTCCTTTGAACAGACTTGTTCAGTCTGCTGAGATCCAAAATGGGTCTCCAGTCCCCTGTCTTTTTTGGTACTAAAAAGAACCTTGAGTAAGTTTCGGATCCATGTTGGTCTGCCAGGACTTCCTGGATGACTCTTTTTTCTAGCAGTTTTGAAACTTTTATAACTGCTTGGTCCCTCAGATTGGGTGGAACATCTGGAAGGGACTTGCGTGATGATAAAGGGGGTTGAAAGGGGTTGAAAGAATGGATTCTGTAACCTCCGGATATTATTGAATGTACCCATTTGTCTTGCGTTAAGTTTAGCCAGGCATTTGGGTACAATGAAAGTCTTCCACCGACTCCCTCCAGAGATGGACAGTCGGGCAACCCTTCAGGGATGTTGGAAGGGCTTGTCAGAGAAGGATTCTCTGCTGCCCTGGTTCTGCGGACCCCCTCTGCCACGAGGGTGGCGCCTGTTGTTATTATTTCCTCCTCTGCCCCTTCAGGAAACATCATTACGTGTGTCAGGCGAAACTCCCTGGGATTTCCGAAACTACATTTTTCCACTCTTCTGACCCTTGGGGTATGGTCTGGAAGGAGTGGAAAAACAGACTCTCATGGCAGAGAGAGTCTTGCCTTCCTGTTCACCTAGTGAGAATGTCTTTCACCTGTGGTCCAAAAAGAAATGAACTGTCAAAGGGAGTGTTGGTGAATGATGCTCTAAAGGGTTCTGCAAAATTACACAGCCACATCCATGCATGTCTCCGGAGTGCCACGCCTGCACCTGCAGCTCTACTCACACCATCGGCTGCATAGGAAATGAGCCTCATGGAGGAGTTAAATACTGAATTTAGGGTTGCCAGCTGAGAGGCCACTTTAGCCTGAGCTCCTTCAGTAGATGGATCCTGAAGGGTATCTCCGAGCTCTTTCAGGAGATCCCTCTGAAGCCTGGTGAAATGGCATAAGTAATTCAGTGACCTCATGGAGAAGGTCGCTGAAGCAAACATTCATTTCCTGTATTTGTCCATGGTCCTGGACTCCTTGTTAGGAGGATGGACAGAGGAAGACGTTTCCGTTAACTCCTTTTTGTGGCTGCTGATACCACCATGGCATCCATGGGAACACCCTTGGTCAGGAAATGGTTGTCAGGGGTGCAGTGATAAACCTGCCCAGTCTCCTCGGGTTGGTTCCACTGTATCCGGGCTGACCAAGCCCTTCGAGCCACCACTGACATTAGTGGATTGAAGGGTGGAGAAACCCAGGAGGTGGAAGGTCAGGAACCGAACGCATCCAGGAATACATATTCATCCTTGGTAGGGGCTAGGGTATTCCAGTTCCCCCTCTGCTTAAGCATTTCTAGGATGTCCAAAAAGGAAACATCTTCAGAGGGGGATCTCGGGACCCTTCCAACTCATCCAAATCCAGATCCAAGTGACAGACTCAGGGGAGTCAATGTGCTTCCTCTTGCACTTCTTCTTCCGAGGGGGCTCCTCTGAATGAACAGGGGAGGCCTTGGAGGAACAGGAAACACCCAATGGGGTGCCCTGGAGCACCGGTTCCCCACGCTTGGGGTCTGGAGGAGGAACAGAGGTTGACGCAGGCACTACGGGGGACGGAGCCAGTGGGGTTGAAGGTGGAGCTGGCTCGGAGGCCAGCACACTCCTTATGACATCGAAGGCTTCCCTGCCATGATGCAGAGTAGGCTCCGGCTCCGAGGAGACCGGAATCCTCCTCCGTACCAAGGGAGACAGCTCCAAGGCCGATGTAGGAGCCGAGCTCACCTGCGCCGATGCTCCGAGAGGGAGAGCGGGGTCGGACAAGGGTCCGATGCCACTCACCCCCTCAGAGCCGAAGAGGGAGTCTCGGCACCCAGATCCCTCGATGGAAGGCACCATCGAGGGGATCGGAGCCGAAGATGGATCCGAAGGTGAAATCGTTATTGGAGCCGACGGTTCCATGATTCAGACCCCAAGAAACTCTGGCTCCGAGCTCAATGGAGTCAGAGAAGGAACATCGATACTAACAGGGGGGGCTGGACAACATTTTGGCCAGTGTCTGCGACTTCAATAACCTACTGACCACTCTCTCCACATCATGGTCTGAGAGTCTGGAGGACAGAGAGGAGTGTGAAGATCTGTGACTACGGTCATTTTGCAGAAGGGGAGACCGAGGGGCCGAATGAATGGACTCTAATGAAGGGGACCTCAGCCTTTTTTGAGTCCTTGATGGCTCCGAGGAGACTAATGGAGCCGACGAGGAAGCAGTCTCCTCGGTTCCAGCCGGAACCAAAGTGGAAGGCAAGCTTTGGGCCGATGATGGCTCCGAGCTGGGAGCCGACGATTTGGCTGGTTTAGGAGACTTCACTGGCAAAGTCTTGGCTGGTGAGTCCTGAGGCTTAAGAAGCCTTCTCAGAATAAGTTTATTCTTGTGCTCCTGCAGAACTCTTTGGCTAAATGCATGGCAGATAAAGCAAGAGTCCTGCAGGTGCACTGCGCCTAAACAATAGATGCAAGAAGTGTGCTCATCTGTCAGAGAGATTTTCTGACAGCATGAGTCACACTTCTTGAATCCTGACACTTTGGATTCTTTGGACATGTCTAGAAAAGAAAAACACTACTCTAATCTACTATGGCCAAGAGGCCGGATAGCAGTAACAAAACTAATAATAGAACACTACCACAAAAAACAACACACAGTATAAGACAACAAAATACTTTTTTTTTTTTAAAAGAAAAAACTAGGAAGCCTCTAACTTAAACGGCTACCTACCAACTAACACGCTGCCTACAGGAGTAAGGGGGGAGGGGAGAACTCTCTAATTTAAACGAATTCTAAGGGAAGAAAAACTACAACACTAAACACTCTAAATAAACTAAATATACTAGATATTGACTACTAATTAACAACAAAAAACAATTCCAATCTGACGAGAAAGCAGATTAACAAAGTTATACAAGCCTGAGCCAGTAACCAGGAACCTCGCAGCTGAAGCGGCAAACGAGATCTGGGTAGCTAGCGCTAGGCATCATGGGATAAGGGGTAGCCTCGAGCCAGTAAACAGCTCTTGAGCTATAGAAGATGGCCGAGTCGGCTCCGATCCCAACCAGCAAGAACGAAGGCGAGATAGACAACTTAACATCTTATTGTAACAACTGTTAATGTCTGTTATGTACTTCGCAGATAAAGATTCTAGCTGTCTACTGATGTACTATGTTCTTCATCTGTAACTGTTTGTAATTAATTGCTATGTTAATCAAACTGTTAATTGCTATGTAAATCCAATGTAACTACTGTCTGTTTATTTTAACTGTGGAGCTTTTCTCCCCGGGCCTCCGCTGAAGGACCTACGTCCAGTCGGACACTCCGGTCAACAAATGTAAATAAATAAATAAATAAAACTTACATGGACTAACCCAACTTATAACTTCCCCCACTAGAACAGACAAGAGAACCAAACATCAGTCTATACTAGACTGGATACTTGTATCTCATCCTTGCCAAATATCTCACGCCGGGTGCCTGCCAGACACCCTCAGTGACCACCAAGCTACATTTCTACTAAGAAGTAAAACTCCCCAACTGACCCAAGTAACTGTGCGTGAAATTAGGAACAAAAAACACTTCAACCTACTCAACTTTAACGATGACCTAAAAAAGTGTAAGTGAACCCCCCTAAAAAATTTAGACCTTGATGAAGCAGTACTATACTTCAATACTATCTTCACAAACATACTTAACCATCACACCCCCCCCCCCCGAACCACAAGAATCAGAACTAAACATGCCCCCTGGCTAACTTTAGATACTAAAAATCTCCTCAAAAACAGAAACAAAGCCTGGACAAACTATCGTAAAAGCAGATCCCCAATAGATAAACAAACATACCTTGAACTAAGCAACAAAACCAAACAACTTATCAAAACAGACAAAATCTCTTACTACCAAAATATTCAGAATATATATATAAACAACCCAAAAAAGTTCTGGGCTGCAGTTAACTATCTATTACAACCAGGTAAGACAACCACCCCCACCCCCACCCCCAAAATAGTGAATAACCAAGACAATATCCCCACACAGTTTAACAAATTCTTCACAGAAACTATCAAAACCCTAGCTAACAACAAACTGAGCCCCAACAACCTCACTCCAACAAAAACACCCTTTCCACCCAAAACAGATATCAATCACCCCATCTTCACCTTCAACCCAGTGCCAACAAAAATCATACAAATACTACTCCAAAAATATTAACCAACCTCCACAGCCACCGATAGTTTACCAACAGAATATCTTCAGCTAGACACTGAATTCATAGCCTATCCTGTCTCCATACTAATAAACAGATCTGTCTCTGAGTGCAAAGTACCCCAGCTTTGGAAAATATCTCATATAACTCTACTGCACAAAGGGGGTAGCTCTGTCGAACTCAGTAACTATTGCCCTATAGCCATACTATCCCTCCTATCAAAACGTCTAGAGAGAGTTGTCCACAAGCAATTGATGAAGTACCTCCTAGAAAACAAATTGCTATCCACACAGCAACACGGTTTCAGACCCTTCCACAGCACCACCACTGCGCTTACATCATTTACTAGCACCATCAATAACCACAGAAATAATGGACTGCATGTATCTGCTACACTCTGAGATTTCTCCAAAGCTTTTGACATGGTCAGCCATGAAAAACTGCTTGACTCACTATCCACTCTAAACCTTAGCATCTCTGCTATTTCTTGGTTTAAGAGCTATCTAGATGGTAGGCAGCAAGCTGTAAAATGGCAAAACCAACTTTCTCCCTTATTGCCTGTCTTCATAAGGATACCCCAAAGCTCCATCCTGGGTCCACTGCTCTTCCCCCTATTTACTAATCAACTTCCATCCACCATTCCCAAAGCCTCAATATTCCAATACGCAGATGATACCACCATAATCTGCACTGCCAACACCCAAGACCTCCTCCTCTTCCAAACACAAAAATGTTTTTCCCTAGCCGAAACATGGATCACCAACCAGAACCTCATTCTAAACCCAGCTAAAACAAAACTACTACTCTTCAGCCCTTATAGATCTTTACTCCACTCACATAACTTTACAATCTCCTCAGATAACACCACCATCACCCCTACCAATCACACCAAACTGCTAGGCCTGGAAGTTGACAGTCACCTTAAGTTTGACATTCACATTTCCCAGACCATAAAAAAAGTTCTAAAAAACTGGGTCTACTCTATTGCAACAAACAATTTCTCTCCAACCACTCCAACATTACTACAGCCAGGACACACTTGCTATTCACCTTACTCTATGTCTCCCCTGTGCTTACCAATCTCCGAAAAACTGACCTAAACAAAATTGACAGCTGTTACAATAAGACAGCTAGATTTGCCACAGGTTTACCTTCTAAAAATTGCAACCAAACAATTTCTCTCCAACCACTTCAAAACTTTACTAAAAGCGCACCTAAAAACATGCCGGCTATGACCTTGCAACTCCCACTCTAATATCACCCACCCCATCCAACCACTACCTTTCTTTGCACCTCACTAACTACCTTGATTATAGCAAGCTCGGATGCTCATAAGCCTAGTACTTATTATACAGCAGGAAAAAGAAGTTATGTACCTACCATAATGTTCCATGTTAGTTGTCTTCATCTCGCCTTCTTTCTTGCTGGTTGGGATCAGAGCCAGGATTGGCTCCAACTCGGCCATCTTCTATAGCTCGAGAGCTGTTTACTGGCTCAAGGCTACCCCTTATCTCATGATGTCTAGCGCTAGCTACCCAGATCTTGTTTGAAATAGCTAACCCCAGATACAGCTATAGAGTGAAACCCTGCAAACAAAAGTTTAAACATACTTGTCCTACTCTCTAAGTCAGTAGAGGAAACAAACCAGAGAAAACTCAGCCAGTGAAACCTGAACTTCTCTTGGTCCAATAGGACAGGGGGATGGAGGGGGGATGCAAGAAAGAAGGCGAGATGAAGACAACTAACATGGAACGTTATGGTAGGTACATAACTTCTTTATGTTAAGTTGTCTATCTCGCCTTTGTTCTTGCTGGTTGGGACAGCGTCCCTAGCACCTACAATCCTGGGTGGCTCATTGGAACAGACTCTTCAGAACAGATGAACCAAAGCTAGCTCTACTCCTGGAGACCAAATCCAACTTGTAATGAGAAATAAAGGTATGAGGATTTGCCCAAATAGCAGCGGCACAGATAGAGTCCATGGGCAACCTAGACTGGAAGGCTACAGAAGTAGCTAAGGCCCTAGTAGAATGACCCTTTGGTTTGTTAGGCAACTCCTTATTCCTTAGATGATAGATAAAGGTAATAATATGAGATAACCACCTGGATAAGGTCACTTTGGAAACTGGGAGACCCTGTTTGCCCCGAGCATAGGAAAGGAATAGTTGGTCAGACTTTCTTATATCCTTCATCCTATGCAGGTAGAAACGCAATTGTCTATGAACATCCAATTGCTGTAACCTGTATTCTGCCTTATTGGTGTAGTTAGGAAAATACACAGGAAGATCTATAGATTGATTGAAGTTATTTTCTGAGCAGACTTTCGGAATGAAAGAGGGATTAGTCCTCAGAGCAACCCTGTCCTTATGAAATACAAAGTATGGAGAACGGACGCAAAGAGCTTGAAGTTCAGAGACACGTCTGGCTGAAGTAATAGCTACCAGAAAAAGAGTTTTCCAAGATAGAAGCTTAATGGAGCAGGACTCTGCCGGTTCAAAAGGGGGCATAATCAAGGAGGTTAGTACCAAATTAAGGTCCCAAGGAGGAGGGATCTCTCACTGGGGGTCTAAGGAGAGTAGCCCCTTTTAGAAAAGCTTTACATAGTTTATGAGACAATCCAACATGAAAGTTTGAAATGGCCGCTAATTGAACCCCGATTGTAGCAGAAGCAGACCCCGAATGAAAGAGTTCTGTGAGAAACTCCAAGATTTCGTGGATAGGGGCTGTGAAGGGATCTATGTTCCTATCCTCTGCCCAACAAGAAAAGCGTTTCCATTTGCTAACATAAGTCCTTCTAGTGGCAGACTTATGGGAGGAGACAATAATGTCGCTGGCCGTGGAAATGCTGGGAAGCCTGGCTAAGGTTGGAAGTGGAACAACCAAGCTGTGAGCTGGAGTGTTTGAAGGGATAGATGCAGCCCGCCTGATTGATGAATCAGTAGGTCTGGAATGGGATCCAGAGTCCAAGGCTGCTCGAGAAGGTAATGGTGCAGGAATGGGAACCATATCTGTCGAGGCCAGTAGGGGGCAATGAGGATCATTTTGCAGCCCAACAACGTAGCTTTCTCTATTTGTTTTGGTATCGGGGAAATGGAGGGAACGCATAAAGAAGACCCTGGGGCCAGTCGTGGACTAGACCGTCTCTGGGAGTGTGACCAGGAAGCAGAAGAAGGGAGAAGTAGTTGCTGCATTTGCTGTTGAAGGGAGTGGCAAAAAGGTCGCAGCAAGGCTGTCCCCATTTGCAGAAGATTAAATCCGCAACCACCTGATTCAGAGACCACTCGTTAGGCATGAGAATAGCTCTGCTGAGCCTGTCCACTATGACGCTGGACATCCCAGGGATGTGCGTCGCAATCAGAAATCGTTGGGAGGAAATCGCCCATTGCCAGAGTCTGAGCGCTTCTCGACATAGGGGGTAAGACCTGGTTCCGCCCTGTTTGTTGATGTACCACACCACTGACATGTTGTCCGTTTGAATTGCAATGGTCTCAGAAGGGAGAGAGTCCTGAAGAACTTGCAATGCTAGGAGCACGGCTCTCATCTCTAGGACATTTATATGCAGATGGTACTCGTGAGCCTGCCAAGTGCCTTGGACCGTCTTTCCCTGATAATGCCCCCCCCTATCGGGGAGGCGTTTGTGGTCACTGTGGCAACCGGAGGCTGAATGAAGGGTTTGCCCTGAGTCACTAATGGGGTTACTATCCACCAGGAAAGGTGCCTTTTGCATGCTTCTGTAATCATGATCATGTGAGACATGGGAAGCTGTTGGTAGGACCACTGTGTGAATAGAAGCCACTGCAGTATTCTCATATGAAAGCGGGCCAGGGTATCAAAAGAATTGCTGCTGCCATAAAACCTAGAGTTTGTAGGACGACCTGACTTGTACCCTCTTGCATTGCAAGAGGACTTGAACTTGCTGGCGAATTGTGGACACCCTATCTGAAGGTAGCTTTGGACATGCTCCTTGTATCTAAGTCTGCTCCTATATAAGTAATAGACTGACAGGGCAACAAGGCAGATTTTTCAAAATTTATGGTAATGCCTAGCTGAGAGCAAATTGAAATTGTATAGTCTCTGGCTTGAAGGAGTTGATGCCTGGTAGTAGCAGTAAGGAGTCAGTCGTCTAGATATGGAAACACCTGGAATCCTAGATGCCTCAGGTGAGCCGTGACCACTGCCATACATTTGGTAAACACCCTGGGGGCTGTGGTGAGACCAAAGGGCAGGGCTCTGAACTGGTAATGACTGGCTCCCAGCCAGAAGCGAAGGAACCTCCTGGAGCGTCTGTCCATTTTGATGTGATAGTACGCATCCTGGAGATCTATAGAGCACATCCAATTGTCCTGACCCAGAAAGGGTAGAATGGACTGTAGCGTGACCATCCGTAACTTTGTCCTTTGAACAGACTTGTTCAGTCTGCTGAGATCCAAAATGGGTCTCCAGTCCCCTGTCTTTTTTGGTACTAAAAAGAACCTTGAGTAAGTTTCGGATCCATGTTGGTCTGCCAGGACTTCCTGGATGACTCTTTTTTCTAGCAGTTTTGAAACTTTTATAACTGCTTGGTCCCTCAGATTGGGTGGAACATCTGGAAGGGACTTGCGTGATGATAAAGGGGGTTGAAAGGGGTTGAAAGAATGGATTCTGTAACCTCCGGATATTATTGAATGTACCCATTTGTCTTGCGTTAAGTTTAGCCAGGCATTTGGGTACAATGAAAGTCTTCCCCCGACTCCCTCCAGAGATGGACAGTCGGGCAACCCTTCAGGGATGTTGGAAGGGCTTGTCAGAGAAGGATTCTCTGCTGCCCTGGTTCTGCGGACCCCCTCTGCCACGAGGGTGGCGCCTGTTGTTATTATTTCCTCCTCTGCCCCTTCAGGAAACATCATTACGTGTGTCAGGCGAAACTCCCTGGGATTTCCGAAACTACATTTTTCCACTCTTCTGACCCTTGGGGTATGGTCTGGAAGGAGTGGAAAAACAGACTCTCATGGCAGAGAGAGTCTTGCCTTCCTGTTCACCTAGTGAGAATGTCTTTCACCTGTGGTCCAAAAAGAAATGAACTGTCAAAGGGAGTGTTGGTGAATGACGCTCTAAAGGGTTCTGCAAAATTACACAGCCACATCCATGCATGTCTCCGGAGTGCCACGCCTGCACCTGCAGCTCTACTCACACCATCGGCTGCATAGGAAATGAGCCTCATGGAGGAGTTAAATACTGAATTTAGGGTTGCCAGCTGAGAGGCCACTTTAGCCTGAGCTCCTTCAGTAGATGGATCCTGAAGGGTATCTCCGAGCTCTTTCAGGAGATCCCTCTGAAGCCTGGTGAAATGGCATAAGTAATTCAGTGACCTCATGGAGAAGGTCGCTGAAGCAAACATTCATTTCCTGTATTTGTCCATGGTCCTGGACTCCTTGTTAGGAGGATGGACAGAGGAAGACGTTTCCGTTAACTCCTTTTTTGTGGCTGCTGATACCACCATGGCATCCATGGGAACACCCTTGGTCAGGAAATGGTTGTCAGGGGGTGCAGTGATAAACCTGCCCAGTCTCCTCGGGGTTGGTTCCACTGTATCCGGGGCTGACCAAGCCCTTCGAGCCACCACTGACATTAGTGGATTGAAGGGTGGAGAAACCCAGGAGGTGGAAGGTCAGGAACCGAACGCATCCAGGAATACATATTCATCCTTGGTAGGGGCTAGGGTATTCCAGTTCCCCCTCTGCTTAAGCATTTCTAGGATGTCCAAAAAGGAAACATCTTCAGAGGGGGATCTCGGGGACCCTTCCAACTCATCCAAATCCGTATCCGAAGTGACAGACTCAGGGGAGTCAATGTGCTTCCTCTTGCACTTCTTCTTCCGAGGGGGCTCCTCTGAATGAACAGGGGAGGCCTTGGAGGAAGAGGAAACACCCAATGGGGTGCCCTGGAGCACCGATTCCCCACGCTTCGGGTCTGGAGGAGGAACAGAGGTTGACGCAGGCACTACGGGGGACGGAGCCAGTGGGGTTGAAGGTGGAGCTGGCTCGGAGGCCAGCACACTCCTTATGACATCGAAGGCTTCCCTGCCATGACGCAGAGTAGGCTCCGGCTCCGAGGAGACCGGAATCCTCCTCCGTACCAAGGGAGACAGCTCCAAGGCCGATGTAGGAGCCGAGCTCACCTGCGCCGATGCTCCGAGAGGGAGAGCAGGGTCGGACAAGGGTCCGATGCCACTCACCCCCTCAGAGCCGAAGAGGGAGTCTCGGCACCCAGATCCCTCGATGGAAGGCACCATCGAGGGGATCGGAGCCGAAGATGGATCCAAAGGTGAAATCGTTATTGGAGCCGACGGTTCCATGATTCAGACCCCAAGAAACTCTGGCTCCGAGCTCAATGGAGTCAGAGGAGGAACATCGATACTAACAGATGGAGCCGACACCTGTTGAGGGGGGGGGGGGGGGGGCTGGACAACATTTTGGCCAGTGTCTGCGACTTCAATAACCTACTGACCACTCTCTCCACATCATGGTCTGAGAGTCTGGAGGACGGAGAGGAGTGTGAAGATCTGTGACTACGGTCATTTTGCAGAAGGGGAGACCGAGGGGCCGAATGAATGGACTCTAATGAAGGGGACCTCAGCCTTTTTTGAGTCCTTGATGGCTCCGAGGAGACTAATGGAGCCGAGGAAGCAGTCTCCTCGGTTCCAGCCGGAACCAAAGTGGAAGGCAAGCTTTGGGCCGATGATGGCTCCGAGCTGGGAGCCGACGATTTGGCTGGTTTAGGAGACTTCACTGGCAAAGTCTTGGCTGGTGAGTCCTGAGGCTTAAGAAGCCTTCTCAGAATAAGTTTATTCTTGTGCTCCTGCAGAACTCTTTGGCTAAATGCATGGCAGATAAAGCAAGAGTCCTGCAGGTGCACTGCGCCTAAACAATAGATGCAAGAAGTGTGCTCATCTGTCAGAGAGATTTTCTGACAGCATGAGTCACACTTCTTGAATCCTGACACTTTGGATTCTTTGGACATGTCTAGAAAAGAAAAACACTACTCTAATCTACTATGGCCAAGAGGCCGGATAGCAGTAACAAAACTAATAATAGAACACTACCACAAAAAACAACACACAGTATAAGACAACAAAATACTTTTTTTTTTTTAAAAGAAAAAACTAGGAAGCCTCTAACTTAAACGGCTACCTACCAACTAACACGCTGCCTACAGGAGTAAGGGGAGGGAGAACTCTCTAATTTAAACGAATTCTAAGGGAAGAAAAACTACAACACTAAACACTCTAAATAAACTAAATATACTAGATATTGACTACTAATTAACAACAAAAAACAATTCCAATCTGACGAGAAAGCAGATTAACAAAGTTATACAAGCCTGAGCCAGTAACCAGGAACCTCGCAGCTGAAGCGGCAAACGAGATCTGGTAGCTAGCTAGGCATCATGGGATAAGGGGTAGCCTCGAGCCAGTAAACAGCTCTTGAGCTATAGAAGATGGCCGAGTCGGCTCCGATCCCAACCAGCAAGAACGAAGGCGAGATAGACAACTTAACATCTTATTGTAACAACTGTTAATGTCTGTTATGTACTTCGCAGATAAAGATTCTAGCTGTCTACTGATGTACTATGTTCTTCATCTGTAACTGTTTGTAATTAATTGCTATGTTAATCAAACTGTTAATTGCTATGTAAATCCAATGTAACTACTGTCTGTTTATTTTAACTGTGGAGCTTTTCTCCCCGGGCCTCCGCTGAAGGACCTACGTCCAGTCGGACACTCCCGGTCAACAAATGTAAATAAATAAATAAATAAAACTTACATGGACTAACCCAACTTATAACTTCCCCCACTAGAACAGACAAGAGAACCAAACATCAGTCTATACTAGACTGGATACTTGTATCTCATCCTTGCCAAATATCTCACGCCGGGTGCCTGCCAGACACCCTCAGTGACCACCAAGCTACATTTCTACTAAGAAGTAAAACTCCCCAACTGACCCAAGTAACTGTGCGTGAAATTAGGAACAAAAAACACTTCAACCTACTCAACTTTAACGATGACCTAAAAAGTGTAAGTGAACCCCCTAAAAATTTAGACCTTGATGAAGCAGTACTATACTTCAATATTATCTTCACAAACATACTTAACCATCACACCCCCCCCCCCGAACCACAAGAATCAGAACTAAACATGCCCCCTGGCTAACTTTAGATACTAAAATTCTCCTCAAAAACAGAAACAAAGCCTGGACAAACTATCGTAAAGCAGATCCCCAATAGATAAACAAACATACCTTGAACTAAGCAACAAAACCAAACAACTTATCAAAACAGACAAAATCTCTTACTACCAAAATATTCAGAATATATATATAAACAACCCAAAAGTTCTGGGCTGCAGTTAACTATCTATTACAACCAGGTAAGACAACCACCCCACCCCCACCCCCAAAATAGTGAATAACCAAGACAATATCCCCACACAGTTTAACAAATTCTTCACAGAAACTATCAAAACCCTAGCTAACAACAAACTGAGCCCCAACAACCTCACTCCAACAAAAACACCCTTTCCACCCAAAACAGATATCAATCACCCCATCTTCACCTTCAACCCAGTGCCAACAAAAATCATACAAATACTACTCCAAAAATATTAACCAACCTCCACAGCCACCGATAGTTTACCAACAGAATATCTTCAGCTAGACACTGAATTCATAGCCTATCCTGTCTCCATACTAATAAACAGATCTGTCTCTGAGTGCAAAGTACCCCAGCTTTGGAAAATATCTCATATAACTCTACTGCACAAAGGGGGTAGCTCTGTCGAACTCAGTAACTATTGCCCTATAGCCATACTATCCCTCCTATCAAAACGTCTAGAGAGAGTTGTCCACAAGCAATTGATGAAGTACCTCCTAGAAAACAAATTGCTATCCACACAGCAACACGGTTTCAGACCCTTCCACAGCACCACCACTGCGCTTACATCATTTACTAGTACCATCAATAACCACAGAAATAATGGACTGCATGTATCTGCTACACTCTGAGATTTCTCCAAAGCTTTTGACATGGTCAGCCATGAAAAACTGCTTGACTCACTATCCACTCTAAACCTTAGCATCTCTGCTATTTCTTGGTTTAAGAGCTATCTAGATGGTAGGCAGCAAGCTGTAAAATGGCAAAACCAACTCTCTCCCTTATTGCCTGTCTTCATAAGGATACCCCAAAGCTCCATCCTGGGTCCACTGCTCTTCCCCCTATTTACTAATCAACTTCCATCCACCATTCCCAAAGCCTCAATATTCCAATACGCAGATGATACCACCATAATCTGCACTGCCAACACCCAAGACCTCCTCCTCTTCCAAACACAAAAATGTTTTTCCCTAGCCGAAACATGGATCACCAACCAGAACCTCATTCTAAACCCAGCTAAAACAAAACTACTACTCTTCAGCCCTTATAGATCTTTACTCCACTCACATAACTTTACAATCTCCTCACATAACACCACCATCACCCCTACCAATCACACCAAACTGCTAGGCCTGGAAGTTGACAGTCACCTTAAGTTTGACATTCACATTTCCCAGACCATAAAAAAAGTTCTAAAAAACTGGGTCTACTCTATTGCAACAAACAATTTCTCTCCAACCACTCCAACATTACTACAGCCAGGACACACTTGCTATTCACCTTACTCTATGTCTCCCCTGTGCTTACCAATCTCCGAAAAACTGACCTAAACAAAATTGACAGCTGTTACAATAAGACAGCTAGATTTGCCACAGGTTTACCTTCTAGAACCCACCATTGCGAAAGCCTCAAAAAACTCAACTGGTTAGAACTCCCGCTAATACTTCAAGTCAATCAACTATCACTTGCACACAAAGTATTACATCACTCAGACAACACCCCAGTCCTACAACAACTACTTCAACCCTACACCACTACCAGATCTTTAAGATCAAGCACCCAACACCTCCTGAAGGTAACCAAATTTAACAAATAAGGCAGGTAAATCCGTCTACAGCCACTACATCTCTAAAATCTGGAACTCCCTTCCTGCCCATATAATAAGTAACAACTCCTCAACCCAATTCAAGAAACTACTCAAAATACACTTCCTGAATAATAGACTATGTTCCTGTACCGACCCTGGCTAGTAATTCATTATTTTTTTTTGCTATTATCAACTAGAGTAATATTGTAACTACAGGCTTTTATTGTCTATATGTTTAGATGTAAAGTCTCATCATTAACAAGAAGACTATTGTACATCCATATTCTCTAAGGTGTAAGAAATGTGTCTTATGTATGTTGTCAAATGTGCCTATTTGTTATACTTGCCGTCTTATATGCTAAAATTGCTATGGAGCTTTTCACCACGGGCCTCCACTGAAAATTGACCTATATCCAGCTGGACTCTCCCGGTTAACAAATGTAAAATCAATAAATACATAGGGCCAGATTCAGGAAGCCTCCGTGTAAGAGTTATAACTCTTACACGGAGGCTGCAGTTAAACTGTGTGATGTCAGCATGTCATGCATATGCATGAGGTGCATGAGGCATGCTGAATCACACTAGTAACTCTTACACGGTCCGTGTAAGAGAGTAGGGGGCGTGTCTGTAGGCTAAGCCCTGCAAGCGGACACGCCCCCGGAAGACTAGAATGGCTGAAAGTAAACAGCCACGAGAAAGGCCATGAAAATGTGAATAAACACACTACACAACACATGCCCCGATAGACCATCACTGTATAAAGTGAAGAGATGTTATAAAATTAAATTAAAACCTTTTATTTTTTTTTTAAACCCCGTAAATGTTTGCTACTGTGTGCGCGGGTCTGCTACTAGCGCAATCACAGTTAGCAGTCAGTGGAAAAGGATATAAGAACTAAATATGCAAAGTAAGCCAAGAAATAATAGCTTAGCGGTAGAGTTGCCGGCCTAAGAGTAGGCAGGCAGGGTTCGAGCCCCTACAACAACCTTTTTTTTTTTTGTAAATAAGCACTAAAAAGCCCCCTGACAGTATTGTACAAATGTAAATGTATTCCCTTTTGTAAAATGGAATGAAATAGAGCATATATTTTAAAGTAACATAAGAATAAAAATAGTCAGAAATGTACTGATAGCTAAGCTGTTGTGAAACAGAGTGCCCGTAGCTGAGTAGTGTTTCAAAAGCTGCAAACTGCATGCCCGTTGCCAAGCTGCAGTTAGACAGACTGAAACTGTGTGCAATTAGCTTAACATGTGTGTCAGTAGCCAATTAGGATTTATCCCAGCGCACACCGTTTGCGGCGCTCCCTCAAGCTAACTGCCAGTGCGGATGTGTTACCGCCGCGCAAGCGCAGACCTGGTTTTAAGTGCTTAAAAGTGCTTTTGGCATGTTTGATTGACAGGTCCTCAACTCATTCCTGTCAGGAAAATGAAAAATCAGTTGCCAGATTCGAACCCAGGATACCATGCACTAGAGTCAAGGAACTAAACCACCAAGCCATGACAGCAATACCTAGAAATGCAGAAATAGCATATATATGGGATAAAACCCAGAATGGAGCATGAGAAAGCATTTTCAGTGAAGTACATACAATTCCAAAACGGCCAATCAGAGAAATGTGCGCGAAAAGCGGCATATATAAGCCCCATAGGCGGGAATACACAGCATAACTGATTGTAGAACAGACTTGCAGTCAGCATGAGTGGAGTAGGTGAGGGACGTTGCTTTCGAGCACAGCGTTGGGCGTTGAGGAGTCCAGATACATGGTCTGGCTCCTTGTCCATAATCACGAGGCCCAACTCATGCAGGGCCAGGTCTCATGGGGAGTATATAGGGCAGAGGCGTGGGACCAGTTGGCTCGTGATCTGACCAGTGCTACTGGCATTCCACGCACTGGTGAGCAGGTCCGTCACCACCATGCGGACCTGAAGAGGCGCAAGCAGGACCAATTGAACCGTTGGATCCAGGAGGCCCGGCAAATGCCCAACTTCCCACTACTGAGTAAGTCACATTTTACTCATGTATGTAAGGATTTCAACCAGCTGATACCATGGAGATGTGTAGTCCAATATTATTCCCTTTGTATTACAGCTGCAGGTGTCCGCTCTGCGAATCGTGAGATGCACGCCAGAAGGCTGGTGCGGCTGCGCCACCATGCAGGTTAGTAACCCCACCCAGTACTTGTAAATAAATATTATTATGTACCATGTATCAGAACAGTGCAGTGTATTGATTAAAAGTAATATAATGTGCAAGCAGGAATTGAAAGTCTGCAGGTATGGCTGCAACAAGTTCATCAGTATGCAAGTGTAACTGGAAATATAATTGATAGAATTAAACAGTGCTGTAATACAGATGTCCCATCATTAATTAAATATACTGTAACCTGCAGTAGTCTCAAGAGTACAGCTTCAGAATCTGAGGTAGTCACATGTGAGATATATCCCTGTTCAAATGCTGAATCATGACAGAAGTGAGGCTGTTGGAAAGTGTTTGAATCACCACAGGTCTAATATGTGAACAAAGCCTAGAAGTACCAACCTGAACTGTGAAGTTGCAGAATGTGTGAGAGTGACAGAAAGGCTCATGTATGAATAAATAAAGTAGTAAAAACCCTGAATATATAAGCCTCAGTGTGTTTCTACAGAACTAAATGCATGTGGGAAGTACAAATTAACATCCCAAACTGATTTCAGTGTGTCTGAATCTGGAATGTCTAGGTCAAAATCTGTATATGGTGATAACAGTAAACAATTTGCAGATAGAGTGAATGATTATCTGACAGACTAAACAGCCATAGTTGTCCCCTGTCCTGTCATCAAAGTGTAGCAGGATGATGTATCTGATCAAATTCAAAATAAGTAGGATAGTGATGTATGTGTAACAGGTGTAGCATGACAGTCAAATAAAGATTATTTTGAAACATCAGCCTCAACTTAATTGTGTAGCTATGAGAAATGTGAATCAATGTGTAACATATGAATGTCTCATCACTTTCTATCCCCACCCAACCCTATAATTCCATATAACAACATCCACTAAATAATGGTATGTGAACATTTCATTAATCATGGACATTTGTCCGTTTCAAACATATATGCATGTCTGTTCGTGCATGTGCCCTGTTCATACCTGCAAATCTGATGGCCTGTTGCCATTAATCAACCCTGCATGTCGTTTGACTGTGTTTTGCTGTTCAAATAATGCATGTGATATTGATATGCCCCTTGTTCAATGGTGTTCATATCTGGGTGTTTGTTTGATGGGAATACCAATGCATGCTGTTACAACTAATCTGAATGGAATAAAATGCCACTAACCCAAACTAACATAACTACTCACAAACCTAGAACGCTTGGGAAGGCAGGTCCCAGCGGACCCACCTCTCCCACCTCAGCTGGCGAGTGCACCTGGCACTAGTGCCCAGGCGGCACCCCCCTCCGGTGGCCCTGTGCCAGCTTCGGTGGAAGCGCTGCAGGGGATGGGGCCCGTCCCCTCTGCAAGTGTGGCCGGAGGGTTCGCCCACTCACCCTCCGCGGTGTCCGGTCTGTGGTGCGTAGGGAGATCCAAGACACTGTTCTTGGACCCCACGCCAGCTTGAGGCTCGTGTGGCACAGCTAACGGCCCGGCCGTTGCCCGCCTACACAGCCCCAGCACAGGCCCATCCTGGGCTGTGAAGGAACAGTGGCAACTGCCTATGGGTGGGGATATCAGTTCCACTGTTGCCATCTGTGGGCTCGTGCATCTCGGATATCCCAACCTCCGTCCCCGTCAATTGTGTAACCCCCCCGCGTGTGTCATACACCGTCCCTGTATGCGTCTTGTCTGTCTTGTCTGTTAACCTACCCAACCTACCTCCCAAGCTTTACCGACTTCCTTCACCTGTCATACCACTCTCACCTGTAAAAAAAAAAAAAAGGGCACTCTGTCCCACAAAAAAATTACGCCCCATACATAGCTGTCCATGTCGCACACATGTCCGCTGGACATCTAAACTGTTAATTACAATTGGCTGTACAACAAATATTAATGTTGTCCTGACACCTCTCTCAGAGGTGGAAGGTTTCAAATGTCTCACCAAAATACATAGAAATATACAGCTGTTGCTGCAAAAGACATGGGCATCTATAGGCCTTACCTACACCCTTCCTGCAAATCCCACGCTTCTTTCCCTACTGTCTTACCCTCTTTGTGACCCCTTTTTCACAACTTTCCTGTCACCCCTTTTCTTTTCTTTCAAAGAAAATAGCTGGTGTCTTGTGTTAGCGGAGCTCACCGCCAGTGCGCATGCGTGAGCTCCGCATAAACGAAAGCAGACCTGGTTTAAAGTGCTTAAAAGTGCCTTTATGGCACTTTGATTGACAGGTCCTGTACTCAGTTTGAAAGTTTGCTAAGAAAAATAAATTCCCACTGTCAGTCTCGAACCCAGGACCTTGGTAACATTAGTCTGTATGACCTACCACTAAGCCATGCCTGCTTTACAAGAACACAGTGCTAAAATAAATATAACATGTAATAGTAGGAATCAGTATAAAGGCAATATAGGAGATGTACTATCCAAAGCATGTCAGGTAGAGTTGTAATGGCCAAATTACTGGATTCCCATACTAGTTCAGTGTGAACAGAAACAGCACTGCTACCTGTTAGCTTGTACATAATAATGTAAGGTAATGTACATATGTGAAGGTATGTATATCTACACATACATATATATAAATATATATTAATACATATGAAATATAATCGTAGGTCTCAGTAGCCATACACACTCACTACAGGAAAAAGTTAACATAATTGCTGCAACCTGAATCTGCAACACAGCCTGACCCTGTGTGACCTACTTACCCTTCTAACTGCTTACAGGTGGCCTCAGCACTTTGATTGACAGGTCCTGTACTCAGTTGGAAAGTTTGCAAAGTAAAAATTCCCACTGTCAGTCTCAAACCAGGACCTAGGTAACATTAGTCTGTTTGACCTACCACTAAGCCATGCCTGCTTTGGAAGAACACACTGCTAAAATAAATATAACATGTAATAGTAGGAATCAGTATAAAGGTAATATAGGAGATGTACTATCCAAAGCATGTTTGGTAGAGTTTTAATGGCCAAATTACTGGATTCCCATACTAGTTCAGTGTGAGCAGAAACAGCCCTGCTACCTGTTAGCTTGTACATAATAATGTAAGGTAATGTACATATGTGAAGGTATGTATATCTACACATACATATATATAAATATATATTAATACATATGAAATATAATCGTAGGTCTCAGTAGCCATACACACTCACTACAGGAAACAGTGAAGATATATGCAGCAACCAGAATCTGCAACACAGCCTGGCTCCTGTGAGACCTACTAAGCCCTTTAACTGCTTAAAGGTGCCTCCAGCACTGTGATTGATAGGCCCTATACTCAACTCAAAAGCAGAATATGAGCATACTAGTAGGCCCTACCACAAGACCATTGTAACACTAGTCTGTATGACCTACCACTAAGCCATGACTCTCATACAGGAATATAGTGCTAAATAAGTGGAACATGTAATAGTAGGAATGAAGATAAAGGCAATATAGTATGTCTACTACCCAAAGCATGTCAGGCAGACTTTTATAGTCCCAATTACTGGATTCCCATACTAGAGTAGTGTTAACGGAAACAGCCCTGCTAATTGTTAGCTTGTACCCAATAATGTCAGCTAATGTACATATATGAAAGTATGTATATGTACACAGATATATATATATATATATATATATATATATTTATATAGCAATACATATGACATATAGTTGTAGGTGTCAGTATGCATACACACTCACTACAGGGAACAGGCAAGATAAATGCAGCAACCTGAATCTACAACACAGCATGAAGCATGGGAGATGTACTAACCTTCACACTCACAGAACACTGTCAACAGCATACCAGCATGGTCCACGCCCTACAATCTGAAAGGGCAACGCCTATCTCACATACCCTTTTATAGCAGTGTCCTGAAATCACAGTGAGACATGCAATTAGTACACACCCAGCTGCTTGCAATTAGCAAATGCTGCCTTACAATTGGTGCAGAGGCCATCACATGGACCTATGCAGATACCTACAAAAGTATTCAGTACCCACACTCCACTCATGCAATACAGTCATTGCACAAACCTAATGAGAAAGAGAGAGAGAGAGAGACAGAGAGAGAAGACAAAATATACAGACAGCCAGCAGCAAAACAGCAGCAGCAGCAGCAGCAGCAACAGCAGCAAAATTCAAGCAGCACGAGTGACACACCAAAAGCTGCCACAAACACAGGTAATGCAAAGTATCAGGTTAATCCTGTGTATACTGTGACACCTCCAAATGTATCATAGTTCACTATCTATAGGTATGTCCATGAGATAGGTTGTGTGTAGATAGTCATGAAATATAAACATATGTAATATTGTTGTACATGTGGGCCATAACTAACACTTCCATAGCTTAGAACACAAGGCCAGTTGTGCATATGATGCAGTAGTTCCCAGGGTCAGTAGAGGTTCCTCCTCATTGGTGTGGGACCACTGTGTATGTATGGCACTGTTCAGGTACATATCCTGTAGTATGGCCATGGATTAATATCAGTCTGTCATGTGGTGCTATGTCCTCCAGGGGTGAATGTAGCACACATCCAGGGATACCATTTCGTAACAGTGATGATATGTGTTCTGCAATGATGAGGGTGGCTCTCACCTGGACATGTGAGAGGATAGGGAGGTTACAGTCATCTGGGATAACTAATAACACGTGTGTAGGACAATGGGGGTACCTGCACCTAAACTGTCTGCAACATTGTTGGCAATATCTGTGCATTTGGTGAATGTGAAGCATCTTAACACTGCAGACAACAGATGCCTTCCCATCATGTGAATCTGCCCTGTGCTGCAGTAGCCTCCTACTATTGTTATACAATATGCCTGTATCTGTAGTCCACTGGACAGGATTAATAAGTGGTGTGCAGTTGTTCTGGGTTAGATAACTGTGTGCACAGTACATGCAGTATGTGGGATGTCTGTGGTAAGCATATGCAAATGTGCTGGCGGTGTGTGTTGTGGCTTCCACTGGCCCAGTGGGCTGCATGGATAGCATCACTGTCATAACTACTGAATAACTGTGTAATAACATGCATACATAGCAAGGTAGTGTATTGTGCTTGTGGTGTTGTTCAGATATGTATATCCAGGCTGAGTAATGTGTGTCCACATCACAGGGTTGGATGGCAGCACACATCCAGTATGTATGGATGAACACCCAGAATGTGTCACACGTGTCACCTGTGCAGACGATCTGGCCATTACCTGTGCATCCCCACAACACACACACATGCAACATATGGCAGAAGTACTATAGCAGTACACACATGTTCATAGGTTCATACTAGGCTATCTGCCCGAGGGCATTTACAAGCCTAGCCCATCGTTTTGTGGCTCACGCCACCCCTTTAGTATGGGGAACCATACCCATTATTTTGCTGTGCCTCTGTCGAGCAGTGACACTGAGGTAATCCCTGGGGTATATCTGCGATCTCCCATCCATTGGTCAAGATTTCTCTTGAACAAGGCCAGTGAGGTGTTCTGCCTCACATATACCGTGATTTTGTTCCACAGCATAGGGAGTCTTTGGGTGATGAATCTATTCCTCCAGCATGTCCTATTAATAGCCGTGTCGAGGTTTAAGTCTCCTGCCCTTGTGGCTCTGATGGATCTAGATTTTTAGGTGAAGCATATTCATCAAATCTGGGTCTGACATGGCCTTGTATGTTGGGCAAAGGTCACCTCTGAGCAAGCGGTAAGCGACTGAATAGAACATACATGGACATGCTGGAAGGGCAAATTCTAACTGAGAGGCTCCCTTTACTCTGTAATGAGCTCGAACAGTTGAGAATGAACAGTTCATAGGTTCATACTAGGCTATTTGCCCTAGGGCATTGGTAAGCCTAGTAGAATGTGTTTGTGCTTTGTCACCCAATCACAAGTTATGCTGCTATGCCCTTGTCCGACTTTAGTATACTATGCCTCTGTCTAACAGTGACATAGAAGTGATACCTGGGGTACAACTATGATCTCCATCCACTCATCCAGATTCCTATGGAAGAGAGTCAATGAGGGACTCTGCCTAACCAGTAGTGTGAGCTCATTACAGAGTGAAGGGAGCCTCTTGGTTAGAATATGCCGCTCCAGCATGTCCATGTATGTCAGTGCTGAGGTCCAGCTCTCCTGAGCATGTGGCTGTATGGGACTCTGATTGCCTGAGGTACATCACGTTCATTACTGCTAGGTAGGACATGGCTGTATATGGCATGCACAGATTGCCCTGAACAGGCAGTATGCCACTGAGTCCAGCTGGATTCACTTTACCTGGGCAGCATATGACATCTGTGTGAGCCATTGCATCCCCTTGATGATGTACTGTTGTCCTGTACCAGTTGCTGTAGGTGTCTGGTTAGGTACATCCCAAAAGGTGCATTGTGCAATTATAGGCCTGATGATGGATGAGTACAGAGGCACAATGACCTCCCCTGCCATACATGTGAATCAGTCATGATTAGCTGGGCTATATAACATGTCTGTCAATCCACGTTGGCCATGTGGTAGACAAATGACAGACTGCTACCATGTTTCTTCCCCAGGTCCCCAACTACGTCTACTGTACTCAATGGCCTAACACCTATGTTGTACTGTGCCACCAATGTGGAGGTGGGAATCTGCATTGAATACTGATACTCCCTCCCTTGTTCAAGTGTCGTGGCCGACAAGAATGGTAACAGCTATAACGTGGTAGTACTGGTGTGCTCCTGTGAAACCTGAAACAGGTTCATGTTACTGCACAGATATTGATGTCCAGAATGCTAGGTAGGGTTTTGGGTGCGTGCATCCTTGGGTCTAGACGTCCAGTGTTGAGTAGCATCACTCTTACTTCCTCATCCTTTGTGATACAAATGGATGTGGGTTTGCCTTATGAGCCTTGCCTAATACAGGCACTATGGGTGTAGCAGGAGGCTCCGCCAAATGTCAATAGGACTGTGGTGACAGGTGCAAGCTGTCCCTAGCAAAGCATACCACCCCAAGATGGCAGGCATTGGCACACCTGTGAATGACACCAGTATGTCAGTCAATTGTTGGAAGGGATCATCGTGCCTTGATATTGTGGCATTGTTCTAGGTGAGGGTAGGATGCTACTCAAGGTCAGGGTCAAACTGTCCGGCTACGTGCTCAGAGAGCTCTGTAATGTCTCATGTCATGTAGTCCAGGGAGGAATGTGTCAGGCCATTCACAGCAGCATGGACATTGCCTGAGTCATACCTGTACCTGCCTTGGGGTTACCTGACTGTTTGTGTTATGTGGCAGGTCATAGTGCCTGACAGGCTGCACACCGTGACCCTCACCTCGTTAAGCCTGGTGAACGTGATGTGAGTGTGCCTGATGATAGAGGCACCTAGTACAGGTGTATGAGGTGTGTTGTTAACTGTTAATGGCTGTGAGTGTTCAGCACATTGGCTTTGTGTGATATGTGTTGCACATGTTCGTTTATGTGGTAGTGGTTGCCTGGATGTCTGCATAGGAGGTCTCTGCTGCATAGGCAGAGCTGTGGTCTGAGCCTACAAGTATGATCATGTGTGATCATGTGTTAGGTCGCTGTTGTGTTAGGTCTACGTGAGACTGGAAGTGTAGTGAGTGATCCCTTTGCTGCGTGACTGGTTATGGCGGTATTGAGTAGACAGAGCCTAGCCTCCAGTCTGGTATATGGTTGCATCACTCACATGAGTTTGAATTTGTTGTTAGGAGGAGGGGTTGTCTGTGTACATGCATCTGTTCTAACATTGTCTCTGGAGTACCACACTCACCAGCTGGACTGAGGAGGGAACTGACAACTGACCTCTGGACATGCTAGAATACTATTGTGAACTCTGTAATCACTAATGATTGAAAACAAGGTCCAGTGGGGAGTGAGGGTGTACTGACATTACCTACAACTGCTGACTGATAAAAGCGTCAGTGAGCAAATGCCAGGTAACCTAAGTGCAATGTGTCACAATGAAGTAAATGCAACAATGACAAGCAGTCACTTGCTGTCATGTGTAACATGGAAGTACGTACAGTAAGCAATGCAGATAACAGTAGTGAGTCACAGATGTGTTGCAAAGATGTGTACTATGTGGAAGTAGCATACCAGTGAAATAACAAGCTAACAGATAACAAGCATATAAACAAAGGTAGATGCAGGAGGCCTGGATGTAGTGTTTGCTACAACAAACAAGGTGTAGCAATGTCAGTAAGATACAGCTCAGATATGCAGGCACTATAAACCTGATACCAGATGTCCCCAGCTATGAATGGCAGAGTACAGCCTATTGTCACACATGAGTGCAGACCACAAACCTCGTTAATGTTAAATAACTGGCCTAAAGGCCAACTGCCCATACCAGAAGTAATACACTTGTACACTGGGCCCACAATCAGCAGTTCCCAACTTCAATGGATGAAAGATATGTGTCCTGCCACCACAGTGCTTGCCACCAACCTCCCTAATGTAAAACAACTGGTCTGAAGGCCAAGTACTTAGTACAAATGACATAGAATGATAGCTACACTGTAATCAGGTTTTAACCAATCAGTAATAAGTAGAAGTTAACACTCACTGTATAGAATGTGTACCATGTATTGTTGAGATACTATGCTGATAACCTGTTTGTGTACCTTTCCAGATAGACATGGCACCTAAGAGAAATCCCATGCACTCTGCTGCAGAGGATGACGTGATCCACCAGAGCCTGGTGCGTGACTATGCCATCCTGTTCTCACGCACCACCCAGAATCAGCAGGAGAGGTCTGCACTGTGGCAAAGCCTTGTTAGCAGGATAAATGATGTTGGCATGCATGATAGGACATATGAGCAGGTGAGACATCACTGCAGTGATTTGATAAGAAATGTCCGCCAGCGTGCTGCAGATATCCGCAGGCAACAGGCTGCCACAGGTGGGGTGGCCACATCCCCCCCTCACCAGACAGGAGGGGCTACTGCTAAGTGTTGTGGATCCAGCCCCAGAACAACAGCAACCATCATGCATCCTGATGGAGGTTGGATCCACACAGCAGCAAGACAGCGAGCGTGCAGGTAAGATGCCATATTCATTTATTGTTATTACTTTTACATTTGTTGACCCAGATAGTCTAGCTGGATATAAGTTCATTTTCAGTAGAGGCCTGTGGAGAAAAGCTCCACACATAACGTAATAAAGGCAGACAGACAAGTTGTCAATACAGACAGCCAACATAATAGAATTGTACACCAGCCTGTTAATTAAATAAACATACATGTAAGGAAGTCAAACAGTTTGTGTCATACACAATGTACCGTTGGTTTCAAAGCAATCCTACCTAAAGCATAATGGTTATGCAATAAGGCAAAAGCCATATACATAATAGTTAGGGCTCAGAAGGGTAGAGAAGTAGAAGGAGTATGACAGATACAATGATATGGAAGAGGCAGGAGTCAAGAAGGGAAGTGAGGAAAAGAAGGAAGACAGTCAAGAGGAGGTGGGAGGGATGGGAGAAGTAGGTCAGAGCATAGAAGGACATCAAGGTGAAAGAAACAGGGTAGAAGCTAGTTTCTATGCACAATGAGGGGTTAAAGGTGAAGAGAGCGTAGGGAGAGGGACGTTAGCCTGGACTCCAAGAAGAACAAAGCCAGTGGTTTTGGAAGTACAATTTGAGTTGACGTTTGAAGAGAGGTAAGGGTGAGATTAGAGTTAACTCCTGGTATGTACATATGACTGTTCTGTACGCTGTTATTCATGCACGCATAAGGTGTGCATGTGGTATGTATCTGTCATCATGATATATATACAGACATGATGTGCAGCTGATGTGTATAAGGGAACTAGTGTACTACTGTACTGTATCATGTGCAAAACAAATGGCACACATGTGCCCACTGACATTACTCTCTTCACACTTCCAGGTCCCTCCCATGTAGCAACGAGGCAGGCCATACATGCTGGTGAGTCTTTTAACAGTATCTGTAAGACAATTTATAAAACTAGGAAGAGTAGTGTAACTCTGTAGTAGACATGTTGGTGACTGTGTACACAATAACTGTAATTGACAGGTAGTAAATTGAGTAGTGTAACACGGTACTGATGTGTGTGTTTACTGTGGGGTGTGCATGTGTGCAAGTGTGCCTGTGCCCAAGTGTGCATGTGTGTTAGTGTCCATGAGTGCATGTGTCCATTTCTGAATGTGTGCATTAGTATTGAAGTGCATCTCTTTCAAATATGTATTGAGACTGTAATCTGTGTTCCATGTTTTCCTCCCGTAGGTTCTGGTGCTGCTCTGGTGACCTGCAGCAGGTAACCTGAATCTTGTGCCCCAGGTACTGATGATGATGAAATGTCTGTAATGGTGCAGGAAGGTGTGTCTGGGTCCGTCATTGGTCAGCCAATTGACAGTACACAGCTTTCAACCCCGTCAATGCGCACAGTCATCCTGCCGTTACATCCTTTATCACCATTGTCCCTAGGTGATGGACAGTCAGCAGTGGGCATAGATCAGGGTAATGTGGTACCTGTGGCACATGCATCCTCACAAGGCAGCCATGTGCAGAGGCCTCCAATGGTACCACGCAGACAGTCGCCCATGGGTTCTCGTGGGGGCATCCGTGGCCGTACTGCCTCTGGCCGACGTGCCCAAGGAGGTATGTCAACCTCCACTATGTTTAGAACTGTCATGCAGGCACAGGCACGTATGGAAAGGTACACCAGACAGGGTCTGAGGGAGCTGAGAGCATGTCGCATAGCCATGACAGGCGGCATGCATGATGTTGCGAATGCTATCCGTAACTTCACAGATGTCGTTGACAGGCGTTGTGGGGCATACAACAGCTGCTCCACAACCAGATGTCCATGGGCCAGGGCGATGGTGTGCGTTTGCGGCGTCGGCGTGGCAGTATGCCAGCAAGAGCACCAGCTGGCAGTGGCCGGGCGACAATGGCCCACTCGCGCCTCAAGTGCCAGCACCAGCCCCAGCAATGCTGGGTCTGTGCTGTCATCCAGACGCCCCAGGAGACCACGTGCGTGGCTCTGGACAGTCCCAACAGGAACTGTGTCCAGTCAACACACCCCTGCTTCCGATGACAGTACCCAGTCTGGGTTAGTACGGATCGGCCCGTAGCACCCCTGCCAGGCACAGGTACCGTGTCCGTGCCCACAGACACTGATCTGGATGACCTGACAGGTGCAGTCTGTGGCTGTCCACAAAACCCTGTACATGGCAGCCATTATGTGGGACTGTGTGCGTGCTTACACACATGCAGAAACCTAACACCTAGGGCAAACACATACACACACACACTGCACCAACAAGGGTCCACCCTGTACTGCTGCCCCTCACAAACACACATACACACACATGTCAATTGGTGTTACCAGTGGCCGGCTTGGGCATACCTAACCCACACCCTGTGCATATGATGACACTCTGCCACCTCCTGCATATTACAACATCGGTGCAGGTAAAGGTAAACACGTTGCTGATGCACAGGGTGACTACATAGATGTGTATAAGTAGTAACATGTTGGTAACTGTTGTGTGTTGCAGTATAAATGTAGGTATATCCCATCAGTCCTGCTGCAGTAACTGTATGAATGTCCTCAATTGTTATCTGCACCCATACTACTTAACAAAGTGTACCAGCTGCACACCATCACATGCTAACATTGACTATGGCAATGTGCATCTTGTGCTGTTATGTAGATTCAGCTACATGTATCTGTTTTGTCACACATGCATTTATACACACCCTGCTACCCACACACATGCACACGCTCACCTGCCATTCCCATTATTTATCACCCTACATGAGTAGCTGTTGATACATGACAGGTACACATTTCAGAAGTGCACTATGTTGTTTACTACTGGCATCCCCTTCTCTACCTGTACTCACAGGGTGCAGGCAACCTCATCAGTTGGAAGATGTAATGTGCATCAGGTACTGTAGTAACCTGATTGCCACAGCAAACATGTTTCCCATACGGAAATGCACACACAGACACATCCCACATCCACACACTTGCCACATTCAGGCTTCAGAACACTATCTAGGTATATTCGGTACATGTGCGTGTTACAGTAGCATGTAACACTATACTGAGTACTGGCAGTTAGTTGTCTGTTGTCATGTTGTCTGTATAGAATAAAAGAATTGTTTTATTATCCTACTCCGTTTTGTGGACATTACTTGAACAAGTGTTACCTTACATGTGTTATCAGTACCAACACCTTCTGTTTTGTAGTTTTGTTTGTATAGGGTGCTATCAACATCACTGCTTGTTAAGGGTAATGACCACCCTGCAGTGCATAGCCCCATCCCACCCCATCATTGTGCACACACACTAACCCCACCAACAGTAAAACACATACTTTCCATTTGCAAGATTCAAACCCATACCTAACTGTGCAATGACAGTAGAAACAGACACATTAGCAGAGTGTGCTATTTGCAGTAGTTGGAGAAATCTTTACTAATGCTGTACTTAGAGGGTGCTGACATCATCTGTGTGTAGGAGGAGGGATGTGCACCCTGTAGTGTGTTCTCCCAGTTGGCAAAAGGCAGTTAACTCTCCCAGCATAGTGCACACACATAAACCACACTCATACATTCCCTTTGCAGGATTCAAACCCCCACCTAACTACGTTATGACACTGAAGAAAGACACATTAGCAGAGCGCTATGCAAATTACTGGAGGACTTTACTACAGGTGATATAGTTATACAGTCCTGACATCATCACTGTTTCAAAGGGGATCTGCATCCTGTACGATACTGTCACGGTTGCTAATAGGGACATTTCCACACACACACATCGATGTGTTGGAGGTTTGCATATGTGGGGATCCAGAACACCAGTGTGATTAGTATATGGTTTGATTGCAACAATGAGGGATATACTCCCAGTGGTGAGCAGTTTTACTCATGTTTGTAAAGATCAGCTCTAGTATATCTGCCCCTCTTGTGGGAAGGTTGGTTACCTGTTCCATAGCCAAAGAATGTCTGATCAATGGGAACCTTAGAGCTTGGGTATTGTGGCCTGTGTAATGTACACAGTCTATGTTTGGGTAGCTGGCATCACCCAGTATGATGGTGTTTGCAGAGTAATCTAAACTCTCCTGTGTCAGCATGAAGGCTGTGTGGGAGACCTGAGTTTGAGAGGGTGCTGTAAGAGCTCCTCTGTGTCTCTTTCCATGTGGTCCAGGGAGGTACGTCCCAACAGGTAGCTGACTGTGACCCTCCCCTTGCTCTGTCTGGAGGGCGGCACGTCTGTCAACAGCTCATGTCAAGCAAGTGCACACCCCTCATAAATGATGTGGAAACCTTCAAAGGCCCAAGGCCTGTTGAAAATATGGACCAGACTGCAGATACCTGTATAGAGGCATTCTGTGGACACATTCAGGAATGCATGGATCATGAAGCCACATATGAAAGCATGACCCAATTCTCCAAAGGCAGATGTCCTGGGCGGACACCAGCCATAAACACACTATACAATAGAAGGATGGCGCCACTACATGATACAACAACCTCCCAAAATGTGAAGGCACCACTGATGAGTATTGGAAGACAACTACAGGCACCCATATGATTGTCTAAGGCCATCTTTGAGAGAGGATTCCACAAGCCACTGAGGATAATCACAAGGCTGCCTGTAGTTATGTTAGTAACCTGGGTGGTACTACCCAGATATGCTCAGAGGTAATACAATATGTCACACAAAATATAAAACACACAGACATTGCCATCATCCTAGTGGACAGGTTCAATGCTGCCTTCTCCCCACCACACCAAAAGGGAACATATGTCTCGCATCACAGTGCTTCCCCCCCCTGACATCACAGATGCTCAGGTAAGAGACGCCCTTCCCAAAGCAATAAACACTGCATCAATGGGACCAGACAGTGTCCCAGGCTGTGTCCTACATGAACCACAAGAAGAGCTACACCCAGACATAACACCACTGTTCAATCCCAGCCTTAATACATGATATGTGGCCAGAGAGTGGCATACAGCAACAGTGGTCCCTCAACATGCAGGTGGTGCCATCACGGATCCTGGAAACTACTCGCCCCATATGTCTGACTAGCTTTGTCTGCAAAGCTATGGCAAGAATCATCAAGAACCTCACATATCTAGATATTGTGGACCTACAGACATGTCACCATACACAGTATGGCTTTGTCAATGGCAAATCCTGCCTATCAAACCTGTTTGCTTTGTTTGAAACAGTCACCAAGGCCACTGTCAAGGGGTAGGAGGTCCATACAGCCTACCTGGACCTTGCATAAGCCTTGGATACAATACCCCACTTGTGCATTCTAGGGAAGCTCACCAGTGTACATATTAACCCCTATGTCACTATGGGTATTGCACAGTGGCTCAAGGGCAGAACACACATGGTAGAATTGCTGGAGCCATGTCAGCCTCCAACCTGGTACAAGTGGTGTCCCACAAGGCAAAGCCCTAGGGGCTGTCATGTTCATTATATATTTGTCATAGGTACAGGCCAACATGGAAGTACTGTGGCTCAGCAAGTCACAGGTGACTGCAGACTGAACACCATAATCAACTCAACAGCTAACACACGCATCCTCCAAAAGGGACTCTTGCAAACACACGACTTGTGCCACAGCCATGGCCTCAACGTGAATGACAGAAAGAGTATAGTCATCCCCTTTGTCAAACACTAAATGACCACAATGTACCACATATGTGTTAATCCAGTAAGTGCAGACCAAGGAATTATGGACCTTGGGGTACACAGGTTGATAGCATTCTACCATTTGACAACAACATGGACAAAGTGGTTAGGTAAGCATGTGATATGGGCCACATCATCATGGGATCCACATGTAGGCCAGGGAGGACATTGTGCCCCTTTACTCATCCCTCATCATGCCCATAATTGACTATGATGAACCTGTCGGCATGCACCTTACCAGACACCTGCAGCAACTGGGGCTACCACATATCTACCTCGACAAGGGGATCAAAGTGCTCAAACAGATGCCACATACTGACTGGTTAAAGTAGCAGCAGCTGTACTCAGTGACATACTGACTCTTCATAGGCAATCTGTGCCTGACATAGAAGGCCAGGTCATACCCTCACGTAATGGCCATGCTGCATCTCAGAATATCCAGATCCCACCAGGATACACGCTGGAAATACTTGAACTTCAGGAGTGATATACATAGGACATGGTGGAGGGGCACATTCACAACTCAGAGGCACCCTTCATTCCTGATTATTATCCCAATAGAGGTTAGGTGGACTGACTCAGTGACTATCTTCAAGAGCGATATTAATGACTGGATGTGACATTGTAGGGTTACGCTGGGTATCACTTATGTGTCACTGTGAGAAAGAGGCACAGTATACTAACCTTGGAAAGGGCATAGCAAGACAGATTCACAATGCATGTTGAAAGGCACACATTCTGGCTAGGTGGATACATGCCCTGGGCAGATATCCCTGTACGAACCTATGGACCTATGTCTCTTTTTCACCATTGGCCCTATGTGCTGTCAATCACCAATGTAATCTCAATACTCGGTAGCATGTGCAAAGGTCAGTTGTCAGTCACCTCTATGGTACAGTTGTGGAATATGTGTGTCATGTAGTAATGTCACAGCTGCCACATGTACACAGTCAACCCTATCCCTACCCATTGATGTACATCACATGTATGAGATGGAAACACATGGCCAAACTGTAACAGCAACATACAAGTCAGTCAGATGCATGGACACATATGACTCAGTCATTGTCCATGCCACCACAGCTGATGTGGGATGTCGCTCACTGGGATACGTGATAGGGAACATGGAAGGGATCACTGAGCAAGTGACACAGGCTGGTAGACCCCTGACCTTGGTTGGCATCAGACCCTCACCAGGGATTCCGAAAAATTACTGAATGCTAATGAATAAGTGTATCTACAACACCATAGCTGAATGGTTCTTAGCATGCAGTCACTGCATTGCTATGGAATACTGTCTTACCACTCCCACAAAAGGTGAGAACATGCAGCTCCTGTACATTAACAACATGTAGACTTTATGCCCCAGACCAGGTGTGCATCCTCACTACTAGGCTGATAGCATCTACATCTCACACTGTATATACACATCCCACATGCAGCATCTGCACAGAAGACCACGGTCATAATGTTACCCTGTGCAAATACCATGTATTCACATGTGGCAGACATCACACATGGTAACTATTGAAAGTCTCAGGTACATATGTGTATTTGGCACACACATACATCATGTGTTCATTGCCATAACCCGTGTAATCAATGTCATGCATTATTGTGAGGGACAACCCACACACATGGGCATTCTGTGTGTGCACAACACACATGGCATGTCTGTAATCAAAAGCCATACATAATTGTGATATCGTTTAGAAATGGGTATGTGCATCCTGTAGTGTGTTTTCCCAGTTGCCAAAAGGGATGTTTCTTTCATACACACTTACCACCTGCTGGATTCAAACCCCTACCTAACTATGTTATGCCACTAGAGACAGACGCATTAGCACAGCGCGCTATTCGCATTACTGGGGAATGTTCTTTCCCCTGATATACTTGTAGGGTGCTGACATCATCAGAGTTTAGAAAGTGGAATGATCATCCTGTGGTGTGTTTTCCCAGTTGCCAAAAGGGATGTTTCTTTCATACACCCTTACACACACACTTATCCCCTTCACACACACTTGCCACCTGCTGGATTCAAACCCCTACCTAACTATGTTATGATACTAGAGACAGACGCATTAGCACGGCGCGCTATTCGGATTACTGAGAGAATCCTTTTCTCCAATATACTTATAGGGTGCTGACATCATCAGAGTCTAGAAAGTGGAATGATCATCCTGTGGTGTGTTTTCCCAGTTGCCAAAAGGGATGTTTCTTTCATACACACTTACACACACACTTTCCCCCCTTCACACACACTTGCCACCTGCTGGATTCTAGCCCCTACCTAACTATGTTATGACACTAGAGACGGACGCATTAGCACGGCGCGCTATTCGGATTACTGAGAGAATCCTTTTCTCCAATATACTTATAGGGTGCTTACATGATCAGTGTCTAGAAAGGGGGATGAGCATCCTCTGGTGTGTTTTCACATTTGCTAGGGGTAACATTTGGACCAAGTGTGTGAGCATGCCCAGTTCAGCCTTCCTGTGGCATGTTGTGTGAAAGATGTCTCATTTATCTAAGTGTGTGAGCATGCCCAGTGTGGGCTTTACATATGTTGAACTCTGCAGCCCATCACATTTGTGGATGAGTGTGACCTTCAACAAATACCTCCAGTTTATGGTTGTGTGTTCTGTGCCATGTTGTGTAGTTACTGTCCGAATGCTTTTTGTGTGAACAAAACTGGGAGTATACTGTGCCTGCAGGTTTTGCATGGGATACTTTGCACATAATTGTCAACATCCGTTCATACTGACCTAACACTGTAGCACTGTCTAGTGTAGTGTTTCAGTACTTTCACTGTGGTGGTCAGTATCCTGGGCTTCAGTCCTATCACTGATTTACATTTTCATAGTGTGCACAACAGGCTGGTTAGGGTCCAGTTGTGCACATCTGCACAAAGGCAGTGCCTCTACAGACCCTGTTAATTGCTGCCCCATAAGCTTAACAAGTGTAGTCTGCAAATCTATGGAGAGGATCATAATTGAGCTCATAAACAAAGATATAGGGGACATGCAGACATTGTACCCATCCCATTTTGGCTTGGTCAGGGGCAGATCATGCCTTTTGTACTGTGTTGACATCTTCAAATTGGTCACTTAGGCCATTGTTGGGGAAAGGCAGTCCATACAGCCTACCTTGGCCTTGCTAACACTTTCAACACAATACCCCACTCAGGTATTGTGGAAAACCCTAACAACTGAAATGTAAACCCATATGTCACAAGATGGGTTGCAAACTGGCTTAAGGACGGGACCCACAGGGTTAGAGTTGCTGGCACTATGTTAGACTCCAGGCTGGTCACAGGTGGTGTCACACAGGGCTCAGTCCTTGGCCACCATTGTTTGTCATGTACTTCCCAGGAGTACAGGCCAACATGGGAGGGCTTTGGATGACAATGTTAGCAGATGACTGCACACTGGGCACCATAGTGGACAGTGCATCACACACAGATATCATTCAGAAGGGACTCACAGTAACTGATAGCTGGTGCCAGGGCCATGGCCTGAAGTCAGAGTGCACAGCATGTGTAGACATACCCTTCAGGAAAAGCAAGGTGACCCCAAGCTACCATATAGGTGGCAATCCTCTAAGCACAGAGGAGGTTATCATGGACCTGGGGACCCAGGTTGACATTCGCCATTCTTCTGAGACTCACATTGCTAAAGTGGCTAGGAAGACCTTCTACATTGCCCACCTGATAAGGATGGGATTCACATCCAGCTCTAGTGGGTCATTGTTCCCTGTACTCTTCAGTTATCAGACCGGTGATCGAGTCAAATGCCCTATTGTGGCTGTATCTCACCCAACATCTGCAGCAATTGGAGACACCCTGACTGTCCCCCACCTAAAGGATCAAGGAACCACAACAGCTGTCATATGCCGCCAGATTGAAGACACTCACACTCTATTCACTCACATACTGTCTGCTTAGAGGTGACATGTGCCTGACATGCGAGGCCATGTCCAAACAGGGATTAATGGACATGCTCCACCTCAGACTCAGAAGATCCACCTGAACCACTAGTGCAGGTGACTGACACCTTAGCAGGGATGTATGTTGGACATACAGGAGGGATGGAGTTATCACCGGAGACTCCTATGCTGTGGAATACAATCCTGGTCCATTTGAGGCAGAGCACCTTGCTGGCTATGTTCAAGAGGTATCTTGACCTAATGCTAGTCGGAGAATGTGTTTGTCCATCAACACATTGTAAGCGTAGTTTGACATGTCATATGTCTTGTTTAGTATACTGTGCCTCTGTCTACCTGTGACATAACATTGATACCCAGGGTAAACCTCCCATCTCCCATCCACTCATTAGGATTCCTGTTGAGGGACTCAACAAGTGTCTTTATGGACAACCTGTACTGGTAGTTTACTCATGTGTGGGGTGGCTTCTGTGTTTTGGATAATGCAGTACAGCCTGTCCTATATATGTCAGTGCTGGGGTTCAGGTCCCTCATGTGCATAGCTCCCTGCCATTCAGATTGTACAAGGTGCAGCATGTGCATTGATTCCAGCTTGGACATGGCTTTCTACATCAGGCACAGCTTGCATCTGGGTGGACAGCATGGCAGTGTGTGGAGCTGCACTCTGTTTAATCAGACTACACATTACATGTGTTCCAGCTCTGTCATACTCCTGGTGAGGTACTGTTGTGGACTTTACAGGTGCTGGACGTGTGTGCATGAGGCACACCCACAGGGGCTGTTGTGGTCATTTCTACTGCTGATGAAAGATAACTGAAAACCGGAATGACCTCCCCTTAGCTAGATGTCAGACAGCATGGACCATACAATCACAACTGGAAACAGGACCCTCTCCACAAAGGGAAAGTGTCCTGTCTGGTGGACCCCAGCCATAAACAAACTGTATGACAGATGAGGGTTACTAATGCAAGACAGAGCTACATCTCCAAAGGGAAGACAGCTGAGATCAGCACTAGTAGAAAGCTACATTATCTCATGAAGACATGCAAGGTCAACTTGGGGACATAAATCACCAAAGACAATGAAGGTAACCACACTGCTTTCTTCAGTTATGTCAGACACCTGGTTGTGAACCCTCGGATATGCTCAGAGTTGGTACACAACAACATATATTCCAGTGACCTGACAGATATTGGCAACATTCCGCGGACAGCTTCAGTGCGATGTACCCCTCCCTCACCCCAAAACAAGATAGTTATCACTGCTGTATGTAACCTCACTGTCATCTTGGATGTCCATGTGAGAGCCACACTCAGCAAAGACAAGTACACAGCATCCATGGGACCTGCTGGTATCTCCAGTTGCATGCTATGTGAACTCCAGAAGGGCTGGACCCATATATACAACTGCTAGTTAACCTTAGTCTTGCTACAGGATATGTACCTGAACACTGGCATACGGCAACAGTGGTCCCACTCCACAAGGGAGATGCCTCCACAGACCATGGCAACTACCACCACACAGGCTTAACCAGCCTTGTCTGCAAAGATATGGGAGGAGTCATGGAGCTCTTACACAGACACATTACTGACCTACAGACCCTTGTTCCCACCTAGTTCAGCTTTGTACAGGGCAGATCCTGCCTTTTGCACCTTTGCACCCGAAAAGTACCTACCATGAAGATCAGGGTTCTTCAACACATGTCATATGCTTCCGGAATAGAGGAAGTCCAGCTTTGTTCAGTGTCATACCGCATACTTACAGGTGACCTATGCCTGACATACAAGACCATGTCCAATCAGGATTTGGTAGACATGCTCCACTGCAAGCAATCCAAATCCACCAGAGCCATGAAAGCTGAGTATTTGAACCTCACCACATACATGTACAGGACATGCTGGAGGGACAGAGCCATAACTCAGAGGCATCTCACACTCTAGCAGAGTATCCCAGTTCATGTTTGACAGAGTCCCTCACTGACTCTCTTCAGGAGACATCTGGACAACTGCATATGAGACGGAGGCACAGACTAGACAGAGACACAGTCATGTTATTCAATTACGTAACGGGGGCATAATGTGTCACTACTAAGTCAGAGGCACAATATTCAGAATCTATTCTGTACACTTATTACCACTATAAGGGGTGGCAATAGCCACATCACTATGGCTAGGCTTATACATGCACTAGGGCAGATAGCCTAGTATGAACCTGTGAACATAGGCCTGGGGCAGTTCCTGCTATTAGGACAGTGGTCTGCAGCAAGCTATATAGTAGTAGTCGGTTTTAGCCATTGGTTTTGACCATGGCTATTCCATGTTGCTTCTTGTTGTGGTACAAACATGGGTGTGTGGTTATCCATGCTATTTATTGCTAGTCACCCTCATTTTGTATCTTGTTCCATGTTTTTGCACATGTACATCACTGTATGACGTGCAGCTGTTTCCACAGGGTCATGCGTGGATATGGATGTTAGTTGGGGTCCTCAGGTGTGCATATTGTACATGATATTACATTACTTAACACATGGCATTCATGCCTCAGGTGGTGCTGCAGGGCCACCTCTGTCGGATACACATACTACACTCCCTGTACGTTTGGAAGCAGGTTGTGTCATGTTAGGCACCCCTGTTACTGTATGAGTGAGTCAGAGCGGGTATCAGTCCCAGTGTTCCTACTGACCAAGCATATGTGCTATGCGTTGCCTCTTTGCCAAGGCCAGGTCATACTGGGCACGCCTCCTTCTTCATTCATGCTAACGAGTGCAGACCTGGTTTAAAGTGCTTAAAAGTGCCTTTATGGCACTTTGATTGACAGGTCTTGTACTCATTTTGAAAGTCTGGAGACAAAAATAAATTCCCACTGCCAGTCTCGAACCCAGGACCTTGGTAACATTAGTCTGTATGACCTACCACTAAGCCATGACAGCCATACAAAATCACTCTGCTAAAATAAATGTCAATAGTAGGAATTAGTATAAAGGCAATATAGGAGATGTACCATCCAAAGCATGTGAGGTAAAGTTTTAATGGCCAAATCACTGGATTCCCATACTAACCTTCACACTCACAGAACACTGTCAACAGCATACCAGCATGGTCCACGCCCTACAATCTGAAAGGGCAACGCCTATCGCACATACCTTTTTATAGCAGTGTCCTGAAATCACAGTGAGACATGCAATCAACACACACCTGGCTGCATGCAATTAGCAAATGCTGCCTTACAATTGGTGCAGGGGCCATCACATGGACCTATGCAGATACCTACAAAAGTATTCAGTACCCACACTCCACTCATGCAATACAGTCATTGCACAAACCTAATGAAAGAGAGAGAGAGACAGAGAGAGAAAATATACAGACAGCCAGCAGCAAAACCATGAGTAGCAAACAGCAAGCAGAAAGCAAGCACCACTGACACAGCAACAGATGCCACAAACACAGGTAATGCAAAGTAGCAGGTTAATACTGTGTTTACTGTGACACCTCCAAATGTATCATAGTTCACTATCTATAGCTCTGTCCATGAGATAGGTTTTGTGTGCATAGTCCTGAAATATATACATATGTAATATTGCTGTACATGTTGCCCATACGTGAAACTTCCGTAGCTTAGAACAGAAGGCCAGTTGTGCATATGATGCAGTAGATACCAGGGTCAGTAGAGGTTACTCCTCATTGGTGTGGGACCACTGTGTCTGTATGGCACTCTTCAGGTACACATCCTGTAGTATGGCCAGGGAGTAGTATTAGTCTGTAATGTGGTGCCATGTCCTCCAGGGGTGAATGTAGCACACATCCAGGGATACCATTCTGTAACAGTGATGCTATGTGTCCTGCAATGTTGAGGGTGGCCCTCACCTGGACATGTGAGAGGATAGGGAGGTTACAGTCATCTGTGATAACTAATTCCACTTGTGTAGGAGAATGGGGATATCTGCACCTAAGCTGTCTGCAACAATATTGCCAATATCTCAAACATGTTTTCCATACGGAAATGCACACACAGTAACATCCCACATCCACACACTTGCCACATTCAGGCTTCAAAACACTATCTAGGTATATTCTGGTACATCTGCATGTTACAGTAGCATGTAGCACTATACTGAGTAGTGGCAGTTGTCTGTTGCCATGTTGTTTGGATAGAGTAAAAGGAGCATTTGTTTATCCTACTTTGTTTTGTGGACATTAGTTGAAGTGTAACCTTACATGCATCATTGGTACCAACACCTTCTGTGTTGTTGTTCTGTTTGTACAGGGTGCTGTCAACATCACTGTTTGTTAAGGGAAATGTGCACCCTGCAGTGCATAGCCCCATTTGGCAAGAGACATCCCACCCCCACCATTGTGCACACACACCAACCTCACCCACAGTAACACGCATACTTTCCATTTGCAAGATCCAAACACCTACCTAGATGTGTTATGACTCTAAAGGCAGACACATTAGCAGAGTGTGCTATTTGCATTAGTAGGAGCAATCTTTTCCAATGCTGTACTTAGAGGGTGCTGACATCATCTGTGTTTCGAAGAGGGATGTGCACCCTGTGTGTTCTCCCAGTTGGCAAAAGGCACTTTCTCCACAGCGTTATGCACACACAAACCCCACTCATACTAACACACATACATTCCCTTTGCAGGATTCAAACCCCTACCTAACTATGTTATAACACTAGAGACGGACGTATTAGCAGAGCGCGCTATTCGCATTACTGGGAGATTTCATTTCAGTTGATCTACTTATAGGGTGCTGACATCATCAGTGTTTGGAAAGTGGAATGAGCTCCCTGTGGTGTGTTTCCACAGTTGCCAAAAGGGATGTTCTTTTCATACACACACTTACCCCCATTCACACACACACATGCCACTTGCTGGATTCAAACCCATACCTAATTATGTTATGACACTAGAGACGGATATTAGCAGAGCCGCTATTCATTACTGGGAGATTTCATTTCAGTTGATCTACTTATAGGGTGCTGACATCATCAGTGTTTAGAAAGTGGAATGAGCTCCCTGTGGTGTGTTTCCACAGTTGCAAGGGATGTTCTTCTCATACACACTTATACACACACTTACCCCCATTCACACACACACATGCCACTTGCTGGATTCAAACTCCTACCTAACTATGTTATGACACTAGAGACAGGCGATTAGCAGTGCGCTATTCAGATTACTGGGAGGTAGCATTTCTACTGATCTACTTATAGGGTGCTGACATCTTCATTGTTTGGAATGGGGAATGTGCATCCTGTGGTGTGTTTTCACAGTTGTTAAGAGGAACATTTGAACTAAGTGTGTGAGCATGCCCAGTTCAGCCTTCCCATGGCATGTTGTGTGAATGATGTCTCATTTATCAAAGTGTGTGAGCATGCCCAGTGTGAGCTTTCCATATGTTGAACTATGCAGCCCATCACAGTTGTGGATGAGTGTGAACTCCAAAGAATAACTCCTGTTTAAGGTTGTGTGTTCTGTGACATGTTGTGTAGTTACTGTCCAGATGCTTCCTGTGAACACAACAGGGATTATACTGTGCCTGCAGGTTTTGCATGGGATACTTTGCATACAATTGTTAACATCCATTCCTACTGACCTAGCACTGTAGTACTGTATAGTGTAGTGGTTCAGTACTTTCACTGTGGTGGACAGTATCCTGGGCTTTAGTCCTATCACTGATTTACATTTCCATACTGTGCACAACAGCCTCTTTAGGGTCCAGTTGTGCACGTCTGCACAAAGGCAGTGCCTCTATGGACTCTGGTAATTACTGCCCCATAAGCTTAACAAGTGTAGTCTGCAAAGCTATGGAGAGGATCATAATGGAGCTCATAAAGAAAGATATGGGGACATGCAGACATTGTACCTGTCCCAGTTTGTGTTGATCAAGGGCAAGTCATGCCTTTTGTACTTGGTTGACATTATCAAAACAGTAACTAAGGCCATTGATGAGGAAAGGCAGTCCATAGAGCCTACCTTGCCCTTGAAAACACTTTCAACGCAATACCCCACTCAGGTATTGTAGGAAACCCTACCAACAGAAATGTACACCCATATGTCACAAGATCAGGTTGCAAACTGTCTGACGGACAGGACCCACAGGGTTAGAGTTGCTGGCACTATGTCAGACACCAGGCCAGTCACATGTGGTCTCACACAGGGCTCAGTCCTTGGCCGCGTATTGTTTGTTATCTACTTCTCAGAAGTACAGGCCAACATGGGAGGACTTTGGCTGACAAAGTTTGCAGATGACTGCACACTGGGTGCCATAGTGGACAGTGCATCAGACACGGATATCCTTCAGAAGGGACTCACAGACACTGATAGCTGGTGCCAGAGCCATGGCCTGAAGTCAACTTGCAAAACATGTGTAGTCATACCCTTCAGGAAAGCAAGGTAACCCCAAGCTACCATATAGGTGGCAATCCTCTAAGCACAGAGGAGGTTATCATGGACCTGGGGACCCAGGTTGACAGTCACTGTTCTGATGACACTCACATTGCTAAAGTGGCTAGTAGGACCTTCTACATTGTCCACATGATCAGGAAGGGATCCACATCCAGATCTAGTGGGTCATTGTTCCCTGTACTCTTCACTTATCGGACCGGTGATCTGGTACACTGCCTTATCTGGATGTATCTCACCTGACATCTGCAGCAAGTGGAGAGACCCTGAATGTCCGCCAACAAAAGGATAAAGGGTCTCCAACATCTGTCATATGCTGCCAGATTGAAGACACTACAGCTCTATTCAGTCACATACTGCCTGCTTACAGGTGACATGTGCATGACATGCAAGCATGTCCAACCAGGGATTAATGGACATGCTCCACCTCAAAATCGTCAGATCCACCTGAACCACTAGTGCAAGTGACTTACACCATAGCAGGGATGTACATTGGACATGTTGGAGGGTGGATTTATCACCGGAGACTCCTATGCTGTGGAATACAATCACGGTCCATGTGAGTCACAGCACCTTGCTGGCTCTGTTCAAGAGGTATCCTGACCTGTGGATGGGAAATCATAGGTTTACCCGGGATCGTCACTGTGTCACTGCTGGAGACAGGCACGTCAAACTAATGGGCACAGTACTGTTTCCATATAAGGGGTGGCGACGCAACCAGACTCTGGGCTAGGCTTAGAACTGCCTTGGGGCAGATAGCCTAGTATGAACCTATGAACCTATCTGACCATGTTGCATTATGTTCATATGTGAACTACTTACAACGGCCTCATCCAACATCAGTAGTGTATTCCACAACATGGGTGTACATTGGCAAACACTACCGATGTGCCCAAGGCCATTTCTAATGCTTATTGGATAGTGTGTTTGTCCATCAACACATCGTAAGTGCAGTTTGTCATGACATATGTCTTGTTTTGTATACTGTGCCTCTGTCTACCTGTGACACAACATTGATACCCAGGGTATACCTACCATCTCCCATCCACTCGTTAGGATCCCTGTTGAGTAGAATCAATGAGTGACTCTATGGATAACCTGTACTGGTAGTTTACTCATGCATGGGGGTGGCTTCTGTGTTATGGATAATGCAGTACAGCTTGTCCTATGTATGTCAGTGCTGGGGTTCAGGTCCCTCATGTGCATATCTCCCTGCCATTCACATTGTACAAGGTACGGCATGTGCATTGCTGCCAGCTTGGACATGGCTTTCTACATCAGGCACAGCTTGTGTCTGGGTGGCCAGCATGGCAGTGTGTGGAGCTGAATTCTGTTTAATCAGGCGACACATTACATGTGTTCCAGCTCTTTGATACTCCTGGTGAGGTACTGTTGTGGACTTTACAGTTGCTGCATGTATCTGCTGAGGTACACCCCACAGGCGCTGTTGTGGTCATTTGTAATGCTGCTGAAAGATAACTGCAAAACCACAATGACCTCCCGTTAGCTAGATGTCATAACCCTCATGATTAGGTTGGTATACGGATTGTTTCTGTTAACCCTACAGCCACATTTTTGTCCAATGCAAGGATATCTATCACCTTGTGTCCCCCATTCTGGCATTACATGTTAGGTATGTCATGGGTCGACACCTATGTGGGAATTGGTGGTCACTTACTGGATATCCACAGAGGCTGACTATACTGTTTTCACCATTTAACATGCTGACATGGCTATGGCACCAGTTGTCTGTTTCTATGTGGCCCTTTTATTGGATGCTTGTGTCAGCTGGTGTATCGGATATGTCAGGCGGCTTGTTGTCCTCTACAAACATGTTCCAGCACAGTCCTTACTTGTTGGCCTGTACCTATGGGGCATATATACCAGATGGTGAAGGTCCCAGGACCAAGCTTTGTGGGATGCCTGTTATATGTGGTTTGTAGTCTGACATGGCTGCTGCATGTCTGACCATGTCAGTTCTGTCGTTGGTCTGGTTTGCAACCCCTCTCATGACATTTGGGGTGTATATATCAGCTGGTGAGCAAATCTATACGGAACACATAGGGTATTGTACAGAAGGCTTTGCAAGGTCCAGCTACACTGTGTGGACCACATTGCCCTCATCACTGACTTCAAGTACTGTTTCAACTGAGTCACACATGTTTAGGGGTGGGGTCTGCACTTTGTAAACCCACACTGGGTAGGGTCGGGTGTCAATAGATCCACAATATCATTATGTCTGTGGTACATGCTGGTCCTTTCCATAGCTGTGCAGACCAAACCTCTCATGATTCTGTGGTGGTTGTTTTACTATCCATTCAGGAGACACCTTTGTTGAGAACACCCACTGTTGTTGTACACTGCTCTTTGGTGCGTACCCTGTGGTAAGGGTGACATAATGTCAGGAGGCGGCAGTCTGCTGGGGAAGGTATTTGGCATTATGGGGGTTTGCACTGCACATGTCAGGATGTATGTTGGCCATACCTGTGTGTGTCTGGTATGTTGTTTGTAATATCTGTGTGATCCGGAGCATATCCAGGAATCAACAACATGCTTACTACCATCATTTGCAACAGCCTTGGGGTTATCTGTAGTGTCCTGTACAATCTGTATCATAATGGGTTCATACTAGGCTACCCCTAGGGCATCTGTAAGCCTGCATGTCCATTTTGTTTGATGGATTCTGGGAATTGTCTACACCTGTGTCAGTGCTAGTATGATACCAGGGGTATAGTGACTAACAGCTCAGAAGCTGACTTCACACTTCTTCGGACTGAGATGGTATCCATTAAGCCCACTGGGCCAGTGGAAACCACAACACACAATGGTGACTCCTGCACAGACACTTTCTACGGACATCTCCGAGTAAGCATGGACCATGCAATCACAAATGAGAATGAGACCCTCACCACCAAGGGAAAGTGGCCTGTCTGGTGGACCCCAGCCATAAACGAACTGTATAACAGATGAAGGATACTAATGCAAGACAGAGCTACATCTCCAGAATGTAAGGCAGCTGTGATCAGCAGTAGTAGAAAGCTACATTCTCACATAAAGACACCCAAGTTCAACTTGGGGACATAAATCACCACAGACGATGAAGGTAACCACACTGCTTTCTTCAGTTATGTCTGACGCCTGGGTGGGAACCCTCATATATGCTCAGATTTGGTACACAACAACTTATATTCCAGGGACCTGACAGATATTAGTGACACCCTGGCAGACCAGTTCAGTGCAATGTACCCCTCCCTCACCCCCAAAACATGATAGTTATCACAGCTGTATGTAACCTCACTGTCATCCTGGATGTCCATGTGAGAGCCGCAGTCAGCAAAGACGAGTACACAGCATCAATGGGACCTGATGGTATCCCCAGTTGCATGCTATGTGAACTACAGATGGAGCTAAACCTGTATATGCAGATGCTATTTAACCTTAGCCTTGCTACAGGATCTGTACCCGAACACTGGCGTACGGCAACAGTGGTCCCACTCCACAAAAAAGATGCCTCTACAGACCCTGGCAGCTACCACCACACAAGCTTAAACAGCCTTGTCTGCAAAGCTTTGTGAAGGGTCATTATGGAGCTTCCACACAGAGACATTGGTGTCCTACAGACCCTTGATCCCACCCAATTCAGCTTTGTACAGGGCAGATCCTGCGTTTTGCACCAAGTTGACTACTTTGAAACTGTCAGTAGAGCCGTTGATGAGGGCTACACAGTACACACAACCTACCTGCGCTTGGCTAAGGCCTTTGACACAATACCCCACTCAGGCATCATAGACAAGCTCAACAGCTGAAATATAACACCATATGTCACAGCATAGGTTGCAAAATGGCTCAGAAACAGAACCCATAATGTCAACATTGCAGGTGCCTTGTCAGGTTCAAAGCCAGTCACAAGTGGTGTCCCACAAGGTTGTGTCCTGGGACCTCTCTTATTTGGTATTTACTTTTCAGATGTGAAAGCAAACATAGGAGGGTTGTGGCCGACAAAGTTTACAGATGACTGCAACCTGGGCACCATAGTGAATACATCAGCCAGCACACACATCCTACAGACTGCCGTCACACAGACAGATAGCTGGTGCTGGACTCATGGCCTGAAACTGACTGCAACTGATGTGTAGCCATCCCCTTTGGGAGGAACACAGTACCCACATATCTGTACATAGACAGCAACCCAATGAGTACAGAAAACAAATCAGACAGCTGGGGACACATGTAGATAGTGACATCTCATTTGACACCCATGTTGCCAAAGTTGTTTGACAGACTTTCTATCTTGGCCACCTTATCATGGAGGGTATTCCATCCAGACCATAGGAGGTCATTGTACCACTATACTTCTCCCTTATCAGGCCCATGCTTGAATACAACGCCCCATTTGGTATGTACCTCAACCAGCACTTGCAGCAGCTGGAGAGACCCACAAGTACCTTACCATGAAGATCAGGGATCTACAACATGTCATATACTTCATGAATAACTAAAACAAGCTTTTGTCAGTGTCATACCACATACGTACAGGTGACCTATGCCTGACATACAAGACCATGTCCAATCAGGATTTGGTAGACATGCTCCACTGCAAGCAATCCACATCCACCAGAAACATGGGAGCTAAAGATTTGAACCTCAGCACATACATGTATAGGACATGCTGAAGGACAGAGTCATAACTCAGAGGCATCTCAAACTCTAGCAGAGTATCCCAGTTCATGTTAGACAGAGTACCTCACTGACTCTCTTCAAGAGACATCTGGACAGCTGCATGTGGACAGGGGCACAGACTAGACAGAGGCATAGTCACATTATTCAATTATGTAAGGTGGTCATAATGTGTCACTACTAAGTCAGAGGCACAATATTTCGTATCTATGCAGTACACATATTACCACTATGAGGGGTGGCAATAGCAATATTCATCAAGGACACCCTCACCTCATGGTTGGTGGCAACACACGATGCATTGGACACCATCCGGTGCAATTAACCATAGGCAAGACTGCTCTGCAGTTTGTAGCATGTTACAGGCCATCCTCTGAAACTCAGGTACCTCACAGAGCTTTCATGAAAACAGTGGCGGGGTACATGTACCTGCAAACACCATCACACTGGGTGATCCCAACTATCCAAATATAGACTGGGATCAGTACTACAGCCCCAACACTCTAGCCCACAGGTTCCTAGAGTTCATACACTCACATGCCATGGAAGAACTAGTCACCATCCCCACAAGAGGAGACAACATAATAGATCTCATCATCACAAACATGGGCTCACAATGTTCAACACCAGAGGTATACCCATCATTGGTGAGATCAGATCATAACCTACTCTCAGTGGAAGTCCACATCCCACCCCCACCCCAGATGGAAAAGACCACAGTGCAGAACTTCTCAGAAGCCGACTACACACTTCTAATGACTGGTGTGGTCTCTTTCAAAGCCCCAAGCCAGCAGACACCATTACCCAAGCCACTGTATCACTTACAACTGCCTTCTACCAGCACCTTCAGGACTGCATGGATGAGGCAATCCCAAACAAAACACAGACTCGTTGTACCAGAGGCAAGCGTCCAGTGTGGTGGACCTCAGCCATAAACAAGCACTACAACACAAGGAAGGAGGTACTACAAGATAGAGCAATATCCGTGGAAGGGTAGACACCCCTGCTCAATATAGGTGAAACACTGAGTTCCCCCATGAAATCATCCAAGGCGAATATTGGGAGTAAACCCACTAAGGACTCACGGGACAACCATGAGGCCTTTTATACATACGTTACACACCTGGGAGGAAACTCCCAGATATGCTCAGAATAGGCTCAGAATGCTGTAAATATCACTGAACCTACAGACATTGCCAACATACTGGCTGACAGGTTCAGTGCAGATTTCTCCCACCTCCCTTCCACCACAACTGGAGAGATATGTATGAAAGAGGATTGTAGCCCCCCAAACATCTCAAATGCTCAGGTGGGAACTGCTCTATCCAAGGGAAAGAACGCAGCATCCATGGGACCAGATGGTGTCCCTGGTTTTGTGCTCCATGAACTCACTCAAGAATTAAACCCGCAGTCAGGGCAGCTGTTTGATCTTAGCCTCAACTCAGGATATGTTCCCAAGGAGTGGCATATGTCAATGGTGGACCCACTTCACATGGGGTGCCTCCACCAACCACGGAAACTACCATCCCATCAGCTTGACAAGCAGGGTCTGCTAAGCTATGGAGAAGATCATAATGGAAGTCATAGCTGAGGACATAGGGGACTTGCAGACATTAGATCCAACCCAGTTAGGCTTTGTCGAGGGCAGATCATGCCTTTTAAACTTGGTTGACTGTTTCATAACAGACACCAAGGCCATTGACAAGGGCAAGGCACTCCACACAGCCTACCTTGACCTGGCAAAGGCTTTCAACACAATACCCCACTCGGGTATCATTGAAAACATCACCAGCTTAAATGTGAACCCATACATCACAAGATGGGTTGCAAACTGGCTACGTGACAGAACAGACAGGTTCAGACTTGCTGGTGCCATGTCACACTCCACAACTGTCACAAGTGGTGTCCCACAGGGCTCAGTCCTGGGCCCACTATTGCTCAGCATCTACTTTTCAGAAGTACAAGCAAACACAGCAGGATTATGGCTGACAAAGTTTGAAGATGACTGCAAACTGGGAACCATAGTTGGACACCCATCTGACACAGACATCCTACAGAAGGGTGTCATAGACACGGATAACTGGTGCCAGAGCCATGGCCTTACATTAAACACTAAACAATGCATAGCCATACCCTTTGGGAAGAACAAGGTTACCACTAGTTCCCATGTAGGTGGCAATCCTCTAAGCACACAGGAGGTTATCAGGGACCTGGGCACCCAGGTTGACAGTAACCTTTGTTTGACACTCACGTTGCCAGGGTAGTTAGGTAGAACTTCTACATTGCCCACCTCATCATGCAGGGATTCACATCTAGATCCAGGGAGGTCATTGTTCCCCTGTACTCTTCACTCATCGGACCATTGATTGAGTGCAATGCCCCATTCAGCATGTATATGACCCGACACCTATGGCAATTGGATGGGCCCACAAATTCCTCGACAGGAGGAGAAAGGGTCTCAAACATATTTCTTATGCTGCCCGACTGAAGGAATTCCAGCTTGATTCCGTGACTTACCGTCTGCTCAGAGGTGACCTGTGCCTGACATCCAAGGCCATGTCCAAACCTGAGTTAATGTACACGCTTCACCTCAAGACCTCTACATCCATCAGAACTACAGTGGCAGAAGATTTAAACCTCAACAAAGATATTAATAGGATGTGCTGGAGGGACAGATTCTTCAACCAGAGAGTCCCTATGCTGTGGAACAACATCCTGGTACATGTGAGGCTGAGTACCTCACTGGCTTTGTTCAAGTGAGATCTTAATCAATGGATGGGAGATTGCAGGTATGCCCCAGGGATAACCTCAGTATCACTGCTTGTCAGAGGCACAGCAATATAATGGGCAAATTATCCATCAGAGTGAAGGGGCGGCAGACTCCACGGAACTCTGGTCTAGGCTTATAAATGCCCTAGGGCAGATAGCCTAGTATGAACCTGTGAACCTGTGAACATAGGCCTGGGGCAGTTCCTGCTATTAGGACAGTGGTCTGCAGCAAGCTATATAGTAGTAGTCAGTTTTAGCCATTGGTGTTTGACCATGGCTAATGCATGTTGCTTCTTGTTGTGGTAACAACAGGGGTGTGTGGTTGTCCATGCCATTTATTGGTAGTCACCCTCATTTTGTATCTTGTTCCATGTTTTTGCACATGTACATCACTGTATGAGGTGTGACCCTGGTAGTGTCAGGGTGCTGATGTGCTTTGACCCTGTTTTCTATTACAGCACTGATATGTGCATTCCCTATACTGTGTGCATTTACACTGCACACATCTTGCTGTTTATACCTTTGGCATTGGGTAGCATTACATCTAGGTTCCTATCCCTTGTGATAGCTATGAGGTGGGTTTGTGTTTTTGTGGTTTATGATTGGTGAGGGTGGATGTTAGTCATGGTCCTCAGGTGAGCATATGATACATGGTGTTACATTACTTAACACATGGCATTCATGCCTCGGGTGGTGCTGCAGGGCTGCCTCTGTCGGATGCACATACTACACTCCTGTACGTTTGGAAGCAGGTTGTGTCATGTTAGGCATCCCTGTTACTGTATGAGTGAGTCAGAGCGGGTATCAGTCCCAGTGTTCCTACTGACCAAGCATATGTGCTATGTTGCCTCTTTGCCAAGGCCAGGGCATACTGGGCACGCCTCCTTCTGCCTACTGGGACAAGGTCAGGTTGTTCCTCCTCCAAGTCACCCCCTGCCTGTGGTGGCCTTGGCAATGGTGGGGGGATGTTTGGCCCAGCCCTGTGCTGGTCCTGCTGCAGCTGTTTCCGCAGGATCATATTATGTAGCATAGCACATATCATGATCATTTGGGTACATGTAGTTGGTGTGTACTGCAAAGCTCCACCAGACGTGTCCAGACAGCGGAACCGTGACTTGAGCAGCCCAAACACACGCTCTATGATATTACGTGTTTGTGCGTGTGCCTCATTATGGCGTTCCTGTTCGGGTGTGTGTGCATTTCTGATGGGTGTCATCAGCCACGGCTCAAGTGCATAACCAGCATCCCCCACTAGGTGTCCGTGTGGGAAGTCCCCATTGGCAAATGATTGGTACAGCTGCGTCAGATGGCAGATGTGGGAATCGTGGTAGCTCCCAGGGCAGCCAGCACACACATTCATTATTATGCCCTGGGCATCACACACGACCTGGCAGTTGATGGAGGGGTATCCCTTGCAGTTAATGTAGACTCTACCCGGCTCACCGGCTGATGCCTTGATGCGTATGTGCGTGCAGTCTATTGCACCCAGCACCTCAGGGTATCCGCTATTTGCTGGAAGAGACGCATATTGCTGGCCACAACCTCACGGTCATTAGGGACATATATATGATCACTGACATGTGGTGACATGGCATCCAGGAACTGGTGCAGTACCCTGGAGGCTGATGCCTGTGATATCCCCATCATATCGCCAGTTGGTCTCTGGAAGGTACCTGTTGCTAGTATTCTTAGGCCAACACATACCTTGGTTTCCACTGGGATGGGTTCCCCTCTGTTGGTTCTGTGTGTGAGGTGTGGCCTGCACAGCTCAACAATCTGCTGCAGGAGCTCTCTGTCCACTCTATAGCTCTACTATCTCCAGCTCATGTAACCCATGGTAGGTGACCCTGGGCCTGTATACTCTTCTCCTTCTCCTTACTCTGGGTTGTCTGTCAGCATCTGCATTATCACCACCCTCAGCAATTCACCTATGTCTGATTATAACAGCTATGGCAGCCCCTAGCATTTCTGCTCTGAGTTCAGCTTTTTTCAGTTTTCAATTCTGATAGCTTAGTTTCTGGCAGTATCTCTTGTGAGAAACAGCCTGCACTGCTCTCTGTTGTGTTTTAAGTGCTGGGTTGGGTTTCTAGTCTGCCTGTGTAATTGCCTGCTTCCAATTATTTCCACCAATTAACTCCAGCAGTATTCCCTGGCAGTTTCCCTGTATTTTGGTTGTTTCCTGCTTCCTCTCTGTTTCCTGAGGGGAGCAATGTGCACCAGCTTAAACATGCTCACAGTCACTTAAACGCGTACACATCCCTGCGGTGTTACACGCGCAAGACACATCCTTACACGGTGTTAGCTAGGCTGATTCATGCTAAAACGCAGCACACTGCCTTACACGCAGACGCCGCAAACCGTTGTAAACAGTTTGCAACACGCTCCCACATGTGGAACCTGCCTTACGCACACTGCCAAGCATGCACGTATATCAAGAAACTTAGAGTGTAGGGATAGCGTATGCCCTCAATTTCTTGACTTTCCTAGTGTTCTGTTGGGACACACCTCCCTCCCTGATGTCTGTCTGTCATCTCTTACCTTACGTTGCCCTCCAATCTGGTACATTTCTTTCTATCCTTCCCCCCCATGATGTCACCTACCTCTTACTCTGTTCCTCCCCCTTCTCTAACTCTTACACTACTCAGAAAGTGCTCATTACCTATGTGGCAGTGTGATTCAGTATTGTAACCCTCATTTACATAGGATTGCCTAGTAATGCTTAGTTACATATCTTACACGGAGCTTCCCCCCCTTGACAACCACTAAACGGAGGCCATATTGTTTTGCTCTGCAAGTCCCTCCATTGACATTTCATGTAATACATAAATCCCACAATTGTGGGCTTATAGGCTTCGGTTTTCAGTTTTAGGTAGCGCACCTCGTTTGCTGGTGTGCGCTGCAGTTAAACACATACATCCCGTGGAAAAAAAAAGTTATATAACTTTTTGCAACACTTTCATGCCAATGGCCACATATTTGGCCATTGGCATGCTTACTGTAACAAATGCACCTTTATTTGGAGCTGACATAGCTCCGTTTTTATTGCAGAAATGTACTCAGTTGTCAGCTGAGTACATTTCTGCACCTAACACGTCCGTTACACGGACTGGTTTGGGCTTCGTGGGTCGCTCACATACCTCATTTGCATATCTTGGTGCTGCAAATGGGGTATTGAGCATTCCGCCACTCCGTGTAAGAGACGTGTTAGCTGTCTCTTACACGGAGATTTGGGCTGTTGCTGAATCAGGAGGCTTACACGGAGGCTTACACTACTCTTAAACTCCGTGTAAGCCTTCCTGAATCTGGCCCATAAATAAATAAAATTTATTGTTTATACTTTCATGTAGGCCAATATACACACATTTTTTGCTTTTGCACCCTTTCATTAGGTTATATCATATATTATTTAAATTTATTTAATGTGTTTTAGGATTGCCAAGAGCTGAATTTTTATGACCTGTGGTAGGTTTTCTTAAGACACTTTTTCTCAATATCCTTTAAGGTTGTGATAAGTGTTTGGTTATTTAATTCCTTGATTGTTTATTTAATTATGCAATTATTTGTTGATTGGTTGTACTTACTGGTCTACTGCTATAAATGTTTTTAACTTGTAAATCTTGCCACTCTGATGAAGTCTTACTTATAAGATGAAAACGCTCAGGTTTACTTTGTTGCACAAATAAAGCATATGGTGCTTAGAGCTTGTCGGTGGTTCTCTTATTTTGTTTTTATTGTTATTGTATTTGGTCTGTTCTACGTTTTTTAGAATCTTCTTACTGATTTTCTGCTGTTTTAAATGCTTTTTAGTGTCTCACTGCTATGTTTCTGCTGTGTTAAACACTGTTTAGTAGTTCCCTCTGAAACTAGGGTAGCTAGAAGCTGTAGCATAGTCCAGATACAGGTTTGCTGCATCTGGGTCTGTTTGTAGTGGCTGTTTGTTTGCAGGCCATCTTGGATTGGAAGGGGCCTTTCTGCACTCTAATGAAAGGATTGTGTTGATTGGAACCTGTCTGGTGAAGGGTGTTTGGTCTAGGGCTTGAAGTAAGCATCCTCATTGGTCCTTCTGAACCTTTTTAAAATTTTTTTCAAGTGTCTAGCTTCTGGTATTTAAGCCTTGCATTTGCACACCAAAAGCACTACAGTGGAACTGTGCGCAATAGCCGGACAGATTAATTCAAGAGTTTTTCCCTTAGATACAATTGCAGCACATTAGTGTTGCCCTCATCCTTAGTACTTTTCTGGTCAAAGAAATGCTGCTAGTGAGCTGAAACCTATTAAACTACCAAAAAAAAAAAAAAAAACCAGGCAGAAATATCCATCCTCTGAGCTCCTGCTTGAACGATCCTGAAAAGCAGCCCCGAAAAGTCTTCAACTTAGCATTATGGGCAGTTGGACCATCCTTGTTTCTCCTGCCAACCTTGTTGACTTGGGTGTCTTAATGCAGTGTAAAAATTGCCTCATGTACACCAACAACCCTCTACTAATAGCTCACACTAGTACACAGTGCAAGAGATGTAGCTACACCAAGAATCTTGAATCCATGCTCTCTCACACTCAAAACAGTAGCACTGAAGAGGTTGTCAACCCACCCACACTATATATGCACAAAGTACCACTAGAATGCGTCTGACACAAAAATCAACATAAGTGGAGGTTCTCTCAAAAAACCTACTGAGACACCAGAGACCTCCAAAACACAAGACTGTTACAAATAACACAGTTCCTACAGCATCCATGACACATAGCAACACCAGTGTCTCACCTGCCAAGCCCGTAAGGCTGAACACTAAAAAACAAATTTTCTAGTCAGTGAGACTCAGTACAGAGACACACAGATGTCCCACTTACCAGGTTGGACAAGGAGAATGTTACAGTCAGCTGCCTGTCCAATGCCAGGATTCGTCAGATCATGCATGCACTCAGGCCTCTCAGCAACAAGTACCATAATGACTGTCATAGTTCATGTTGGAATGAATGACCTGAGACTACCTCACTGGACTATATGAAGAGAGACACGATTGAGCTCTCTGAGTATGTGTCCCAGGCAGGTATGTCTCTAGCCTTGATTAACATACAACTCTCACCTAGAATGATGCCACAATATAAACAGAAAAATGATTGCTTTCAATAATTGGCTTAGTTTTTCATTCATTCAGAGGGGATCCAGTTCTTGTCAGTCTGGGAAGCCATGGTCAACAAACCTCACAGTGCCTTTTTAGGTAAGGTCTTAAAAACAAACTTACCAATGTGAACTTTGCCAGTTATAACAAAATAAGGGTCATGCTGCTAAATGCTAGGAGCTTAAACCAAAAACTGCACATCTTGGAAGCACTTCTGTCACTGGAAGACGTAGATGTCTGTGCAGTCACAGAAACCTGATTCAAGCCCTCATACTGTACCCCGGCCTTGCAAGGCTACAATGCCTTCTACACCTTCAGACTGCAAAATGAATGTGTCTGAACCAAAGGAATTGGTGTTTCTATGTATATTAGAGATAAACACCATGGAGTTACTCCAAGTTCAAGTTATGGTGGGTAAGAACCCCATTCAAGTCATAGCCAGTTATAGATACCCCTCCTTAGGTTATGAAATGCTTGAAGCCTACTTGACCAAACTGGAGACAATCCAAATATTACCAAACACTCTGGTTATGGGGGATTTCGATTATCCCATCACTAACTGGAAAACCTACACTAGCCCTAACTTGCTAGCGCAAAACTTCCTTGACTTTGTTAACTCAAATGCACGGGAGCAAATTGTCCATACCCCAATAAGAGGAACACAAATGCCACATCTGGTCCTCACTAACATGTCAAACAGATGCACTACCTCAACTGTTGGACCCTTATTAGTTACATCTGACCACAAATGAGTCAACTTTGAGTTGACACTAACACCAGCACTCACAAAGGGTGAAATCAGGCTAAAATAACTTCACCAAATCAAACTATACCCTCCTAGGTGAAGGTATAAATGCATTCCGAGCTCCATTCCCAGCTGGAAGTGGTAACTACATCGAAGCTTACACTAAAGTCCTGTACAATCACTTGCATAAGTGTATAAACTCAGCTGCACCAGAAAGAATCAAAGCCAGAGCCCCAAGTAAAAACAAGCTGTCGTGGTGGACATCCAGCATCAATAAACTTTACAATAAATGCAAAAAACTGCTGTCCAAGAAAACAAAGGCGAGACCCAAACAATGGAAAAGCACTCTCCTCAGCCTCAACAGGCAAATAATCAACTTGTCAAATCGTCTAAGAGCTTCTTTGAGAAAAACTTGGCAAGCACAACAAAGTATAACCATAAGGCCTTTTTACAGCTACGTACATAGCCTAAAAGGTAGGACCCAAGCATGTGCAGAACTAGTGACCAATGGTATTACACACACTGATCCCACAAAGATAGCAAACCTGCTGATGGATAGGTATGGTGAAAATTTCACCCCCTTATCCCCACCAAACCTATCACAAACCTTCCCCTACTCCCACTATACATATCTGAAGAACTGGTCATCAAAGTCTTGTCTATGGCAAAAAACACAACCTCTATGGGACTGGACAGCATCCCAGGCTGTCTTCTAAACAGGCTAAAATGTGAACTAGCATCTCCATTAAGTACTCTTTTCAATCATTGTCTAACAACAGGCTTTGCTCCTGCGGAATGGAGAACAGCAAAAGTTATTCCCCTCCACAAAGATGGCCTAGCAACAGACCTGGGGAATTATAGACCTATAAGCCTGACCAGCCTCATCTGTAAGGTCATGGAACATATCATTATGGACCTCATAAATAAAGACACAGGTGACCTCCAAACCCTGGATCCTACTAAATTTGGCTTCATCGAGGGCAGATCCAGCCTGTGGATTTTTATTTTAACCTGCCAGCTGGTGGATTTTGTTCAAAAATATGACCAGGGCCATTGACAAGGGCAAATCTGTGCACACAGCATACTTCAACTTGGTGAAGACTTTCAACACAATCCCACACTCAGGCATTACTGATAAACTTAGCAAACTGAATGTAAACCCCTTTGTTGTAAGATAGGTTGCCAACTGGCTCACAAACCAGACACACACTATCAAAGTGGGTGACTCCACATCAACCAACAGACTTGTTACCAGTGGGGTGCCACAGGGGTCAGCACTGGGCCTCCTACTGTTGGTATATACTTTGCAGAAGTTCAGGTCAAAACTAAGGGGTTGTGGCTGACCAAGTTTGCAAACTGGGTGAAATTATTGAATCCCCAAATGATGTCAGTATACTCCAAGAAGGTCTTACACAGACCAACGGCTGGTGTGCTAGTCACAGTCTCAAACTCAATGCAAACAAATGCATCATCATTCCCTTCAGCACAAACAATGTCCCTTCACAGTATCAAATCAACAGCAATGCCCTAAGTACCCATGAAGTGGTAAGGGACCTGGGATCACAAGTTGACTGTGACCTTAACTTCAACCACCATGTGTCTACTGTAGTAAGGAAGGCTTTCAACATAAAACAGTTGATTAGTAAAGCCATTGCCTCGACATCAAAAGAGGTTATAACCCCTCTATACTTGGCATTAATCTGGCCCACAACCGAGTATAATGCCCAGTTCGGCATATACCGTACAAAGCACCTGCAGCAATTAGAGAGACCTCAGAGGTTTTTAACAAAGAAGATCAAGGGAATCCAGCATGTGCCATACACAGACCAACTAATCCCTGTCCTTATACTCTGTATCATATAGACTTCTTAGGGGAGAATTATGCTTGGTTTACAGAGCAATCTCAGACCCAAACTTAACGAACTTGCTGTATATACGTAAATCAAATGGGACTAAGGCTACCCATTCCAGGGACCTAAATATGGCCTGCAATTTAAATAGGACATGCTGGAGGGACAGATTTATCTCCCAGCGATTGCTGCATCTTTGGAATAGGCTACCTATTCATGTGAAACAGAGCATCTCTATGATACTGTTCAAGAGGAATTTGGATGAGTGGATGGGACACTGTAAATTCTTACCAGGAATAGCACCCATAACCCTCCTGGACATGGGCAGCCATTACTAAATACAATCTTGGGTATTAACTAATGTATGAAATGGCTAGGCTTGAAATGACCTATGGGTCGACAGCCTAGTAATCTCCTACGATCCTATGATCCTATGATCAATGCCATGTACCCCAATATCCTGAGAAATTCATTTGCAGAAACCTGGCTTTTAATAAAGAAACACAGAGATAACTGCTGAAACATGTCTATGTTGTCTGAAAGAAGAAAGGATCTTCCCCAGGGCAGAATCTAACGCACATCTCAGGAATACAATTCTGTGAGAAGGGATGAGAACATTTTTTCAAGTTGATTTGAAAATCCATACTGAATAGGAGAGTCTGAACAGTTGTGATTGATTTTTGACAACTGGAAACTGTGTCCATAAAGATAAGACAATTGTCAAATATGGAAATATGTAAATTCTTGGGAATATGCAATAAGCAATTACTGGAGACAGACACCTTGTAAAAACCTTTGCTGAAGTGGAAAGTCCATAGGGTAAGACAGAGAACTGATAATGTGAGTCAGACACGGAAAACTTAAAAACGTTTCCAATGGAAATGTAATCCAAAGTACTCTTTAAGTCCAGCTTTAACATGAAAGCTTGAGAATGGAGCAGAGGTAAAAGAGAATGAAGAGAAAGCATTCTGGACTCAGGAATATTGACAAAAAGATTTAGAAAAGAAAGGTCCAGCATAGATCTCCAGGATACTTCCCTCTTTGGTACCAGAAAAAAATTAATAAAAACCTCTGTCCATCTGTTTGGGAGGCAATGGTTTTAATACTCCCTGTGCAAGCATTTGATGCAGTATTGGAGGAAACAAGGATAACTGTTTCACATGATAAGGGGAATCCCCTGGAAAAGAGGGAGAGATTCTTACTGCCAAGTGTACCCCAGTTGGTTTACATTTAAAACCCATTTGTCTGCCCCGAGGGAAGATGACACCTCAAAAATATGAAGAGGTTGCCAGGGTGGTGGGAGTGGGAGACTCTAAACAGGAAAACAGTCATGCTGACTGGAGCACTGTCCTTGATTTTTAGATGTTTTTTCTTTCTTTTTGAAGCTTCTTTCCCATTGTTTTTATCCCATGTTTGATGGATGTTCTTCGTGTTTCACTGTTGCAGTCATTACATTTGGGTAATCTGCAGGCAGGTTGCCCTCAGTCGGCCTGATTAACAAAGTCTTGGGTCCTGCGTCGGTTGCTGTCCCTTCTTCCATGACGTCAGGTCATCAGGGGTATAAAACATGCAGCCAACGCCATTACATATTTCTTTCTTGCCGCGTGGTGCCCGAAGCAGAAGCATTTCACAAGTGCCAGTCGGCCGACTCCTGAAATTTTTGTTTTCGAGTTTCAGAACCGAAGTCTTCAACTAAAAGCTAAGTACCCCGTTGGGGAAACTTTTTCTTGCTACTTACCGATGTCAGTAAAAGTTAATAATTGCATTACTTGTGGGAAGCAAATACCTCATAAGGATTTTCATTTGTACTGTATTCCATGCCTAAGCCCTGACCACAACGTACCTTGCTGTCGGTTTTGTGCTAAATTTAATCAATGCACTAATAAACATCGATATATTTTTGCTTCTAAATATTTTGGCTCATGATTTAATTATCCAGAAATGTCGTCGGTTAGCAATCCGACTACCTGAATACCTAAAAAACGCAAAGAAAAAGACAGAGACAGACCATCTAGGTCCAAAACTGATGACGATGCTTCTCGTAAGCCAGTCGCCAGTTCACCGGTACTCAGTGAGGCGCTTTCGCAGCCCCTGATACCTGCTACTTTTGATTGGCAGGCCTCTACTGAGACCCATTCGGATTCCGGTATGCTGCAAGATGCTTCAATTATGGAACCTGTGGATGTCTCTACCTTAGATGGGTCCGGAGCCGCTGTGCAGGCACCAGCTTCTGAGGGTGTTTTCAGGCGTACAGATTTGTATATTAGACTGAAACCATCTTCAAAACTAAGGCCAAAATCTAAATCTATGTCTAAAAAACCGATGCCTGGGCCACATGTGCAGGCCCCTATGCCTAAAAAACAAATTATCAAAATGGCTGAAGATTTAATTACTCTGATCAGGGGTAGCCAATCCCTCCTTCTAAGAGGCCTAGGCAAGACATTGATTATGAATCTTCTGAACAGGATTCTATTTCTTCTGACTCTTCCAATGAACAGGATTTGTCTATACCTACTTATGAGGACTCTGATGCAGAAGATTCCATCCCTTCTGCTTCTCCCCCTGAGGATTTTTCTTTTGAGGAAACCTTACATACCTAAAGGGAACATTTCCACTGGGAAAGTCAGGATTTCTCTGAATCTAAGAAGAGACTTAGGGATTTTCTTCTTCTTCCTCAGCATAGGCCTTTGGCTATACCTCCTGTCCTAGACATTGTTGATGATGTTTTTTCAGAATCTAGTATGGCTCCTGATTCTCAGCCTCCAGCTCCTTGTAAGCCAGACAGATACTACAGGGTCCCTGTCTCCCACAAATTCCTTTTCAAAAATCCTATTGCTGATCCTGAAACCATTTCTCACGATCCCAAGGACATTAAGGCCTCTGCTGCTAAAAATCCTACCCCTTCTGATTGAGATTCCAGGGTGCTGGATAGATGGAGTAAGAAGGTTTACACTTCTGCAACCCTGGCAATCAGGGATTTAAACTGTCAATTTCATATGCTTAAATATCAACAGCATATCATGGGACTACTTAAACAGAAAATGATGTTAATTTCTGACTGTGTGGAAAATAAAGATTTACAGGATTTATTGCATTCAGCTCAACAAGTTGGAAAACATACTTTGCAATGTGGTTTTGATTCTTTGAAGGCCTCCTGCAGGGCTGCTGTAACTGGGTCTGTGTTAAGAAGGCATGCTTGGCTTAAAGAGCAAAATTGTTAGATGCTCCTTTACAACAGGACCGTCTTTTTGGTAATAAGGTGGAAGAAGTTTTAAAAAAGATGGAAGATAAAGCTAAATTTATGCAAACTGTGAAAGATTTCTTACAAGTGCAACCTCCAAGATTTAGTAGGTACTGGCCTACTAAGAACTGGTCCTTTCCAGTTCCTTCAAGAGCCACTCAAGTCAAACCCAGACATTCCAAAGGCTCCAGGTTTCAGTCACAAGGGACCTTTAGAACAAAACAATGGGGTGCCTCCACCTCCAAATCTGGAACCAACAAGGCACCTCCCTATGGTAAACAGTCTCAATGACTTCCTTCTACACTCACCAAGCACTTGTCTTTTAGCAGCCCCTTTGGGGGGAAAGCTGGCACTTCATGCAAGAAACTGGCAACTTATAACCCAGGACAAATGGGTTTTAAACATAGTATCCCAGGGATACAGATTTCATTTCCACACATTGCCAATCCTAAACGGATGGCCAGACCTGCCCGCAAATCAGTGGGCAGAGGCCCGGAAACAAGTTCTGTCCCTCATGAACATGGGGGCTATTCAACCAGTACCAGAAAAGGAAAAGGGACAAGGTTTCTATTCAAGACTTTTCCTGGTACCCAGAAAAGACATCATGGCGTCCAATTCTGGACTTATCTACTAGAGTTCCTCTGGTGGGCAGAGGCCTGCCACCAAAACAAGGGACTGCCATTCACTCCACCCCCTGCCACCCAAACCCTAACTACAGCCCAAACCCTGACTACAGATGCATCAGACTATGCTTGGGCAGCTCATCTGGCAGGGAAGTGCATTCAGGGCAAATGGAGTCCAAATCAAATGCACCTTCATATCAATCAGAAAGAGATGCTAGCTGTACAGAATGCGCTGACAGCCGTCAAGGACTACCTTCATCCAGGACAATTAATAATAAAGACAGACAACACCACAGTTATGTGGTATATAAACAAGCAGGGGGGGTACATATTCCTACTCCCTATGCAGACTAGCCATGGCATTGTGGAACATGGCCTTGGCCAACCAAATACAACTACAAGCTCAATTCCTGCCAGGAAAGCTGAATACTCTGGCAGACGATCTAAGCAGAAATCTCATGGATCTACATGAATGGAAACTGGAACCACGGATTTTCAACATGTTGACACGCAAAAGGGGGACTCCAGACATAGATCTTTTTGCCTCACCCCAGAACTATCAGTTGGACAAATTCTGAACTCATCACAAAAAAGCTTGGAAAGTGGATACTCTATCATCAGCTGGAAAAACCTATCAGTCTATGCTTTCCCCCCTCTGCCTCTGCTCTCCAAATTTCTACTAAAAATCAAGCAGGACAAACCAAAAATTATTCTGATTGCTCCAGACTGGCCTCGCCAACAATGGTACCCACTCCTGCGCAATGTGTCACACCTTCCACCATGGCACCTGCCTCAGACCCCTTACTTACTGTCTCAGCAGAACAACCAAATTCTGCACACTCAGCTTCAAACTTTGAATCTTGCAGCGTGGCTAATCACATAAATTCACCTTTAGCATCCCTCAGCAAACCTGTGATGGATGTCATTTTGGAGGTGAGAAAGCCTAGTAGAAAATCTTATGCTGACAAATGAAAAAGATTTTGTGCCTGGAACAAATCACAAGGAATAAGCACAGCAGCGCCCAGTATTCCTCAGATTTTATAATACTTAACTGAGATGCTTCACAAGGGCCTGTCCTTTTCTTCCATAAAAATCCATGCCTCTGCCATTTCAGCTCATTACAACACAGCACCTCCCCTCTTCTCTCATCCTCTGCCAAAGCAGTATCTCAGAGGGGCCAAAAACTTAAGACCACCCAGGAGAGCTCCAACCCCTGCCTGGGACCTCAATTTTGTATTGGAAAAACTCACTCTCCCTCCTTTCGAGCAAGCTGCTACTGCAGACTTAAAATTGCTCTCCTGGAAAATAGCCTTCCTTTTAGCAGTCACTTCAGCGAGAAGGATTTCTGAATTACAGGCTCTTATGGCAGTGCAGCCTTTCATTATTTTTCATGCAGACAGGGTGTCTCTCAGGACCAACCCATCCTTCACACCTATATCCAGTGTAGCTCTTAATCAGACCATTCACTTGCCAACTTTCTTTCCCAATCCACAGAAAAAGGGGGAGTGAATTCTGCATTCCTTGGATGTACACAGATAACTTAGATTTTACTTAAATAGGACAAAATCTCTAAGAAAATCTGAACAACTACTGACGGCATTTGCTGCAGGGGCAGAGGGAAAGTCTATTTCAAAGCAGACTATTTCAAAATGGATAAGCCATTGTATTTGTTTCTGCTATATGCACCATGTTAAAACTATCCCCCAGGGGATCAGATCTCATTCCACCAGGGCTGCATCTACTTCTACTGCCTTTCTCAGAGGTGTTCCTACCAGAGACATTCTAGAAGCTGCTACCTGGAGCTCAGTTCATACATTCACCAAGCATTACCACTTACCTTTCTTCTCTAAATCCAGAGCTGGCTTTGCCAATGTTGTCCTGCAGGGCCTTATAGCTGGTCCTAATGCTGTATAAATCCATCCTCCCAACCTTAGCTTTGGGAATCTACCCAAATGTAATGACTGCAACAGTGAAACATGAAGAACATAGTACAGTTGTGTACACTTACCATAAATGTAGATGATCAAGTGTATTCACTGTTGCAGTCCTGGTTACCCACCCTCCAGCCCCCTGTTTTTCTGTCACTATACCTCTACTTTCTTTTACTATGCTTAAAAGCCTTGTTGGTGTATTTGCTTTTGTTTGGAGGTATATTTTTTGCGTGGTTGAATTATATATATATATATATATATATATATATATATATATATATATATATATATATATATATATATACACACATATATATTTATATTTTGCTCTCCATTGGGGGGGCACCTGACATCTGGGGCAAGAAAAACTGATGTAATGGCATTGGCTGCATGTTTTATACCCCTGATGTCATGGAAGAAGGGACAGCAACTGACGCAGACTTTGTTATTCAGGCTGACTGAGGGCTACCTGCAAGCAGATAACCCAAATGTAATGACTGCAACAGTGAATGCACTCAAACATCTCCATTTATGGTAAGTGTACACAGCTGTACTTTCCTTGCTCCTTATACTGCTTATTGAAAAGGAAGTCAGTGCCGTGGCACAGAGAGATAATGCCCTAACTATGACCCAGGTGACCCAGATTCAATCACCATTTCAGGAGTCTGAGGTGCTGGCAAGGATGGACTGCCCATCCCAGGTGGGACGGTGTTCACCAGTGTTGTCACCTAAGGGGAAGAGTGACCCATTGAGGGGAACAGCTGTCAGACAAGGTTGGTGAGCATGGGTGGGTGGGATCTCAGGAAGGTCAGAAAATTAAAAAAAATATGGATTGATCTTAGAACCCCCCCCCCCCAACCCCGATGCCCTTAAGCTCATCTCTGACACTGGCTTAACATTCAGCATTGACCAGGGAGACTGGAGTGCTGCTAGATCCAGCAAAGGATACAGAGGACTGGGATGGCAGTCAGTATGACAAAAAGGGTACAAAACATTCTTTATTCAGAAAGGGAACTGAGGAGGAAGGGAATTTTTATTTCCTTTAAAAAAAGGAAGGTTGCGGCACTCCTTAAATCAACTTTTTCATTTCAGCAAATTTCTTGAGCACCTCAGCTGCAGAAGGGCCAAACAGAACTTCCTTGTGTAAGTGAGAATTTAAAATTTCAGTTTTAACCTCTTCAGGAAGGTTCTGAGAATGAAGTCAAGCTTGTCTTCTCATTACTGACCTAGAAGCGCAGTTCTTGAGGAGGAATCAGCAGCATCATAAGCGCAATGCAAAACATGAGAAGCAGATGTTAATGAGGGATTCAAAGAATATTTTACCTCAGAAGAAGGTAGATTAACTATAAACTTTTACATGTTCTCAAAAGATAAACATAAAAACCTTAGCAAATGAACTTGCCAAAAGCGTTCCTATCCTTGTGAAAGGAAATGGATTTAACAGCAGTAATCTATTTAGCAGACACAGTTATGGATAAAGAAATTACTGTTGGATTTGCTTTAGAGCTGGAAAACAAATACTTATGGGTCCGAAGTACCCTGTATAACCTGTCAGTCTTTCTGACAGCATAAGGATGACTGTCAGACAAACTAGAAGCAGAAAGAAAAACATTCTCTAAAACAGGCAAGACCAGAACAACTGCAGATTTAGGCATGTCCAACTGTAACAAATCATAATACATTTTCTGTGTGCAATAGGAATTTAATTCTGCACCCAGTTGACAAAGAAAAAAAAACCCTCGTTCATCTTAAAAAAAAAAAGATCTGTCTTCAAGAGGGAAATCTGAAGTCATACTGTCCTCAGAATCAGAATGTTCAGATTAAGAAGAAATTCTTTAATTGCAACCACCCCCTGTAATGACTATTATTCTGACTGAATATCAAAGTCAGAAAGACAGGAAAGTTTTTTCTTTTCTTGCAGGAAGAAGCAGTGTGCAAGGAAAAGGCAGTAATGAGCTCTTTAATATATCCCAGCAAATCTTCCCTGTCCATAGAAACAGAAACAGAAGAAGGCAAGATTTTCTCACTATGTTGTCTTTTACTGGAAAACTCTCTGGAAAAATGATCGACACTTACAAGGCATACTCTTCCCAGATTCAGGTTCTCCATCCTGGCTGAGTGAAGAAGCTTCACCAGTCTCTTCCCCAGAGACTGACAAGATTGGTTCTCTCTTGCTCTGCTATGGCATCCCTAAAGCTACAGAGGACATGGCCCACACTGGACCCTTGGTGGCTGTAGTTGCAATGCCAGGGGAGAAAGATGAGTGGTTTGAGGAACCAAGAGTGGTCACAGCAGAGTCACCCACTAGTGGCTGAGGCACAACAGAAAACAGCCTGAGACCTAAAGACTCTTAACAACTTTCTTCTTCTTGCAGACAGGACAAGGAAAAAATACAGAGACCCATGACTGTCCTAAAGGTTAGATTAGAATAGGGATAGCAGAACCTGGATGAGTTGGAAAAGCAAAGAAGAGAACACATGGTTGTGAGGTACATAAACCAATGGCAGTCCCCCACAATCACAATATCCTGCCTCAAATACACAAAGCCACAAAATCTGTAGTTAAATTCTGTCAAAAAAATAGAATTATTTTTTTTACACAAAAAAGTTCACATAAACATTTCACATAAACTCTCTTAGAAATGCAATATAGTACCCCAAAAATTCAGTTTCTTAGCAAACAAGTTTTTCTCATAAAAATAATTTTAGTGAAGGTTTTCTCCAGTGGAGTGGTTATCTGCCCAGGCTTGAAGAATCACCAGCTAGCAGGCAGTTTTATGGGCCCACCTAAGGAGTGCACTTTGGTGGCAAAACAGCTGTGACAAACTCAGTGTTCTGTCTTTATATTGGATCTCCCCTTGAGCACCTGACAGAGTGTTTGGAAGGCACCCTTAAGCTTTGAAAGCTGGGTGGTCAGTTGGTGTGGGGTCCAAACAGCTTAGGCTACTGAATCAGTGATCTAAATAAGCATCTGTAAGCTTCACTAATACAAAGTTAAGATCCCAAGGAGTCATCATTTGTTTTCTAGGTGGACACATTTGAAACACCCCTTTCAAAAACGTCTTAGCCTGAGATAAGGAAGAAAGGGGGATCCATGTGCAGGCAGGCAGAAGTGGTGAAAAGGTGAATCTTAACTAAAAAGTAAAACAGATCAGACTTTAGCAACTCATGCAAATGTTGTTACTCTAATGGCGTTTGTCACTTGAAAGGATCTTGGATCATCTTAAGACACTAACTAGAAAACTCTTTTCCATTTTTCCACATGATTTCCTAGTATCAGGTTTGTTAGCCTCCTTTAATACCTGCTGCATGTCCTCAGAGAAAAGCTGTCTAGTAGGTATTACAATTCTATTATCCAAGCTGTGAACCAAATAACTTAAAGTTTGGGGTGAATTAGAGAACCCCTGTACCAAGTGAGTAGGCCCATCCCACGAGGAAGCTTGTGATAACTGTCCTTCGCCATTTTCAGAAAAAGGGAGAACCACTATTGCCTGTGCTAAAAGGAAGTTACCAGTATCATTTTCAAAGAATACTTTTGGATCTATCAAAGAACTCTGGTTATCAGAGGATGGGGTAGAAAGGCATACAGGAGCATTCCCGCCCATGGGAATGAAAAGGCATTTGTCCTCTAGACCTTCATGTAAAGAGTCCTGGAGCAGAGCTTCTTTAGCTGTTTACTGTGACTAGAAGCAAACAGATCTATTTGAGGAGTTTCCCACAGGTGGATAATCTCTTGGAACTCCCAAGGATGTAACTTTCATGTGTGTGTGCAAACTTCTGCTAGAATGAAAGTTACCTATGGGGATTGACTGAACTACAAGAAGAGTACCTAGGCTAGCACAGCTAATCTGCAATGGGATTAACATCTGGTCCCCTCCCCCATTTGCTTATGTATCACATGACTATGGTATTACCTGTGATAATTAAGAGGACCTGCAAATTACAGATTGTCAGGGTTCTGACAGCATTTATCAATGCCATCATTTTGTTGATATTTATGTGTTTCTTTCTGACATACCTCTCAACCTCTTACTGCAGGAAATCTGGACAAAGGCAAAAATAATGGTTGTACAAAGGCCCAAAAATAGGGACAGATTTTGAATATTGTTCTTATAACCTTAGAAATTTGACAGAATAATAGGTTATGCACTGGCATGTATTTTTTGAAGGCTATGAAGTCTGAACCTCAAATGTTTGTCATTATTTAATGATTTCAGTCCTCAATGGCCAGAAAACCACAAATGTTATGACAAACATACCTCAAAAAAATGAGGTAAAATCTGGATATTCTATGAAAATCTAGACACTTAAGAGCTATGCTTTCTGACCTGATGGTTCCAAAGACCCTGCATTTTCACCCCTTTTGATACAGATCCCCATGCAAAGTCTGATACATGTGTGTTTACAGACTGAGGAGGTGTTTGAGAATGAATGGGAGACCAGGATAGAAGGATAACTGATTCTCCCACCAGTGATCATCATCATCATCATCCCCCTTCTTCCCATTTTCTACATGGGGTCGGGGTATTGTGTTAACTGTCACCATCTCTCTAGATTCAGTACCACACTCCTGCCTTCTTCAACACTCATGCCTGGCTGTCAAAGATCTTCTTTCACACAATCCATCCACCTCTTTGCTGGATGTCCTTATTTCCTCTTACCTTTTTCCGGTCTGTCCCACATTTTCTTCACCAGATTGTCTTCTGCTTTTCTGCACATGTGTCCAAACCACCGTAATCTGTTCTCTTTGATCTTTTCTGTAACTGGACCTACTTTAGCTTCTGCTCTTATGCACTCATTTCTTCTTCTGTCCTACCATGCGCATCCTACCACCCTTCTCAGGCACTTCATTTCCATCACTTTTCCCACCAGTGATGCTCTCTCTTAAAAATGGAATTTGAAATGAGAGAGGGTGCTGGTATTGAGTCCAGACTGACCTGAAGAACCACTGAATTTTTCTCAAATGTATCCTAGCTATATAAAGGCCATAAAACCTAATATCTTGAGAAAGACCCTTGATGTTGTTAAGTTTTGGAGAGGAAGGCCATCATGAGGGATATATTTAAGAGATAGCCTAGAAAAACAATCTTGCAGGACAGATTGAGAGTTGATTTTTCTGTTTATTTGAAACCCACGTTGTAAAGAAGATTCTTGACAAACAGAAGTGATTCTTTACAACATGAAAAGGATTTGCCAAGATAAAGCAGTCATTTAAATAAGGAACAGTGTGTATGTCCAGTAACCTGCAATAGGCTATAACTGGATCTAGACACTTTGTAAATCCACTCAGAGTGGACAACCCAAAATGTAATCGACAGAAGTAAAAATGTAAACCAGACCCAGAAAATCTAAAAAAAGGACCAACATTTCTGTGAACTGGAAATCAGTGGCAAGCAACTTTTAAGTACAGAGTTACTAGAAGGCTAATAAGGAATGAACAATAACTAGAGACTGTAGAGAAAGCATTTTGAATTTGGAAATCTTGATATGAAAATTTGGAAGGGGAAAGTCCAACACAGATCTCCAGCTTCCCTCTTTCTTCAGTACCAGAAATATTTTTAAACAACCCCCCCACTTACTTGTTCCACTGGAACATGTTCTATTACTCCATTAGGAAGCATTTGGTCTAAAACTGGAGAATGACAAGGGCAAGTGAGTCCCCACTACCATCTGTATCCTTTTTCAGTTGTTGCTAGAACCAAAGAGTTTAAAATAACAGTTTTCCAAAAGGGTAAGTGAATAGACAGGTTTTGAGAAAGTTGCTAGTTTATTGTGTGTACAAAGCATATAATGTCAATCAGTTGCAAAAAAGTCTTTAAGTGACTAGACCACTATAACATTTTCCTTTCGCTATGACAAATATGAAGAATCACTATGTTGGAGCAGTTGTCCTCTCTGCTACTGCTTCTGAATGTGCCTACACATAAGAAAATGCAGGTCAGGTTATATTGCACAAAGTTAGAATGTATTGCAGACTCAATGCTCAACCCGGAATGCATCTGGTTTGGAAGAACTGGCCTGCAGGGATTCAGGGATTACTCTAAACCCCACTATTAACCTGTGGAACAATGCACTGCTTGAGTTTTTACCCTGTGTTGTACTACATGAAAAGTTCTCCTCAATCCAAAATAATAATCACTATATAAACCTTGAAGTTTCTTTGTAAACTCCCTCCACCCCTTTATAGTGTTTCTTCTTTTCAGCTCTCCAAAATGTTTGCAAAGTTATTTTGAACTTATTGGGTTTGATTTGTAGAAGTTCCTTGCTTGCAGCTGAGCTGAAGATGTCTGAGGATGAATTACTTTTATATAGTGGCACATGCCAGCTAATGCAACAAAGGACATACAGATAGTAGAAAAATAGTTAAGGACTGATTAACACTGGTGAGTATATGAACACACATATTGCTGCAGGAGTCCATGTCTCTTTAAAGTCAACTGCTATAAAAAAATTACATCATGCAGCAATACTTTTTCAAATGTGTATTTTAGTAACTCATAGAAATAAACAGTGAATTTGTCTTGTTTTTGGATGCAATTATATTACAGAGAATGTTATCAATATAAAAGCAGTTTATAAACTTTTTGAGTTGCTTATCTCCTATACATACATAATATGAAGTAACAAACTGGGACTTTGGATAACTAATGCTTATAAATGCACCCCTAAACTGGGCTAGAAGTGGCCCCAGCATCAGCTGATTGCAAATAAACACACACAGGCATGTAGATAAAGGTGCTCAGATTAATTTTTAGTTTACCAAATAACCACATTTTATCTAGCTTCAGTGGTCTCATTTTGTAACAAAGTAGACCCGTCACTGATATTTTATAACACCATTTCCAGGTAATAGGTTTGGGTTGCAAAACAGGGTCCTTATTTCACTCCAGATTTAATTTCCAGCTTGAGATATATAGTACTGTTTTATAAATATCCAGGCCATGGAGTAATGCATCTTGCATACTGACATTGTCTTTATCTCCTCATTGTCCCATTAAGTTGTTGGGTATCAGTTAAAAATGCCTGCACAGTTGTAACATTTATGTACTTCAGTCTAGTAGAACACTGGATACCTGTACGTATTATCGCAACCACATTCCAATGCCACCATATTGGGAACAAAGGCAGAAAATAACTAAAAAAGCCTGAAAACTGTTGAGACGGAAGTACTTTATGGCATAGTATAGCTTCAGATCATCACGGAATTAAGGTTACGGTTGAATGTTTTTATTGGTCACATATAAACTCTGTGAAATGTTTGGGTAAGCATTTTAATTCATAACGAATTATACATTAAACAAGCACCAAGAAAAGATCGCTGTGCAGAATGTCGTGAATCTACAGCTTTTGGTCTATCCCAAAATAAAGACATCACACCAAAACCTACATGATGGTTTGTAGATGTCCTTTTGACAACTTCTGCAACTGTTTGTTGTTTAAGGGACACCCCTCCCTATATCTACATCCCTAATTTTCAATGGTTGCCGTTTACTTCTTTTGTACATAACACTTGTTCATCCATTCCTTGTGAACCGTTAATTTTTGAGTACAGGCATGGGTTTTGCAGACATTTCCTGCAATACAGCATAGGATCAAAGACTGCCCTGTGAACACCCCCCCCCCACACACACACACACACACACACATACTTTGATGTTTTGATTTGGCTCCTGCTTTCACAGAAGTCAACCTTTTAGACAAGAAGTATGGAGAAAGCCTAAAAGTACTGATGAATTGTCACTATTTGTAATATACAGTTAGTAAGCTGCTATCGGCAGTTACGTATTCTCCAGCTGTTTGGAATGCGGTTGCGATAATACATAAGTACCGAACACTGTATAGCATACTGTTACAAAACTGTATCTTATAGTGTTTCACAATGTAAAAGGATAATTGTCAAGTCACATTTCATTTCATACAGGTTCTTGCTCCTGACACCTTTCAATATAGTAGTATTGCACACTGATCTCTTAAAGCTGAGCAAGGGATGGTAATACCCCAATCAATCCTTACGAAAATGGGACATGCCATTTCCTTTTGTGGGTCAGTGGTCATTTCATGCATTTGCAGACTTACATCTTCACATAAACAAAGATAAATGCGTGAAACAAATCATGCTTAATATAAGGGAATCAAAAATCAGCACAAGTGAAAACCAAACTAAGGAAGGCAGCATATTTACATGCTAAATACGAACACCTAAGATGGCTTTTTTTCATAGCCCTAATAATCTGAGGAAATAGTTGCAGTGATTCTGTCCAATAGGACAGAAGGGGCTCTGTTTCAGTGGAGCATCTACCTCTACAATACTTTATACCACATTTAAACCAAAAAAAAAGAAGAAAACAATTGCCAGGCACAATGAAATCTGCTTGTAATCACAACCAAGCATGCAGAATCCTCGTATCCAGGAAACAAACTCTTCTGTGTAAAATAATTCCAAAATATCCACAGACAGTCCAAAAAAACTTTAATCACACACAGATAAAGGTCATATCCAAAACCTGTTTTGATGTACTAAAAATCTCATCAAGCAGGTTAAATATTGAATGTTTTAATTTTAAAAGTATATGTATTCAAAGTTTATACCACACAATAACAAGCTGAGATTTGATTCTATGAAGCTCCTAGTTTATGGGCAGTGTACTTTACTTATTTAAGTTTGGTAAATGAGCTGGTCAAAACACCATTTTCAGGAATAATGCAGGGCAAAAAGGCATTTACACCGGTACATAAATGTCTTGTTTACATGTAAGAAAGAAAACATTTCAAGTAAAATCTATACAATGACATGACAAGCTGGAATATAATGGTGAACATTTAAAAGCTGGGATAGAAAAGTAATTATTGTATTACTTATCTAATCTGCTCCTTTAATCCATGTAATGCACTAGTGTCTTGAAGGAAATGTTCATGTTTTATTCCTGCAAAATATATGTTTAAAGATAAAATTCATACATACCAGAAGAAGAAAATTTGTCCAACACATTGTCGGCTTTGGTACTATCCACAAGTGCCAGTGCATATGATGTTATTGCCACGCTATAGGTGTTTTTCAAATTGTTCAACTGCTTTTCAAGGTAGTCTTTGGCTTTCTTTATGCTTTCAGGAAGACTCTGAATTATATTAAATAATGTTGTTAACAAAACAGAATGTCTCACATTTCATTGACAATAGATCACGCTTTGAAGTTGTGCTGTAGTAAAACCAAAACTGAAGTTTCTTTTTTGGGTAGCCACCACTTGTATGTTTATAAACTGTCCACTGTGCAAAAAATCAGTTAAAAACCTGTTTTGCACACACACACACACACACACACACACACACACACACACACACACACACACACACACACTGCAATGACTGAATTTACATTTGAAAATGTTACTGTTCCTTTAGAAATGCCTTAAAATTAGTAAACATTTCATATTGCTCATTACTGACATATTTTAGTTTTATATAGCTTAGAAAAATTTTAGTACATGTGACCATCATATTTTCAGAGACCTGTAAATGTTAGGCAAATTAAACTTACCAAGTCAAAAGATGTATTTGGGTCAGACAACTACATTTAAAGGGGGTTTACTCTGATATGCTGGGGCATACAATATATAAATTAAAAAAATGTACTCGTATGTTGAAATGTTGCATAATGAGAGAGCAAAATATTGTGATTGGACACACACACACACACACACACACACACACACACACACACACACACACACACACACACACACACACACACACACACACACACACACACACACACACACACACACACACACACACACACACACACAAAACACAACACACATATATTTATGGAAGCCAGTAATTTAGTCCAATGTCATTAAAGTCAACATCAGTTTAGTGAAAACAGTATGTTGACTTGTGAATGATAGCGTCATTAATGAGGTTAGGGAATATGCCTTTCCCCAGTATTGTGCAATCTTATACTTAGACTATAAAATTTGTAGGGGGTGTGAGGGTGCAGGGAGGTTGTTCCCCCCTGCAAAAAAAGTGCAGTTGTGTAAATTCTTACTCATAACAGTAGATGTTTGAATTTCTTCACTGTTACAGCAGATATTTGTAATGACCAGCCAAGGATACAGCACCTGGACAGCTTGCCAAAGTTTTAACTCCCTTCCCTCTCACTCATTCTGGTTGGTGATATGCAGCACTCTTTTTGTGGGAAGTATATCAACAACCTGAGTAAGGTAAATCTTCAGGATTTTACTGCCTGAGAAAGGAAGGTTCATCCTGTGCCAACAACCAACAATCAATAATCAGCATAAAAATCCTCTAAGCAACAACAAAAATAAAAACCACAAGAGGAGGTTTTGTTCCAGCTCAACTACCTACAAAGGAAGATGGTGGGTGGGTGCAGCTACTGCAGCAATGAAGAAACTGGAATATCTACAGTTATGGGTAAGAAGGACTTACACAACTGTACTATGTTCTTCATTCTCACTGCTGCAGTAGCCTATGGGTAGATTTCCAAAGCTTACCCTATCTGGTAGGAGGAAAGATAAGGGTACAGGAGTCCCTGGAGAATGGTCCTGGCAAAACCTGTTCTGGACATAGAGAAGGAATCAAGTTTCTAGTGCTTTGCAAAAGGCAAACATATGAACAGAGAACCAAGTTGCTGTCTCTAGAATACTTCTAGAGTCCATCCTTTTCCATATGCCTTAACTTTACCTGTAATAACGATACCATGGTGGGAATAGAAAAGAAAAACACACAGAGGACAACTAATTGGATGAAGTCTATTTAGACTTGAGTGGGCCTTTCTTAGTTCTAGGACAGGAAACAAAGAGCTATTTAGTCTTCCTAAAGGACTTGTTTCTGTCAAAGTGGTACCTGAACTACCTGTGCACATCCAGTGGATATAAAATCTCTTCTCCCTTGTTTTGGCTCAAGGAAGAAAATGGTCAGATTGATGGCTTGATTCAAGGTAAACCCAGAAACAACTTTAGGCATAAATGAAGGATTAGTGTGTAATGCAATCCTATCCCTGTGGAAAATCCAGATAGGCTTCACCCCCATGCAAGCGTGCAACTCAGTTACTTGCCTTGTAGATGTCAGAACAACAAGTAATACAGTTTTCCAAATAATGAACTGCAAGTCAACCTGAAGGCCAGTTCAAAGGGAGAGTTAAGGTTAGTTTTTCCTAGAACAAAACTGAGGTCGCAAAGTGGAGGAATTTGCCTGAGAAGGGGTCTCACATGCAACGCTCCTTTCAGAAACTATCTGACCAAAAACACAGAAGAAAGAGGGGATCCATAGGCAGACAAGCTGAGATGGCTGCAAGATGCAACCTGAGGGAATCATGTAACAAGTCATCTTTAAGTAGCTCAAACAAATATTTGAGAACCAAAGGTGCTACTTCCCTTTCTGGATCCCTGTGATTCGCAAGTCACCAACTAGGACATATCTTCCATTTGCCAACATAAGTCCTTGTGAAAAAGGTGCCTAAGGGTATTAAAAGTGAATCATCCAGGCCATCAGTTGTAGTTGTTTGATGCTGGGGTGTATCAAATTCCCCTTGTGTTGTATGAGTAGATCCAGTCTGTGAAGAAACGTGTGCTAATTGCCCATGGCCAATTCCATATGAAGGGAGAACCAATTTTACCTGGGCAAAAAGAGAGGCAAAACAATGATTTTTGGCATCCCTTTCTGAATCTTTAGAAGTACCGGGGAAATAATTTGAAATAGTGGAAAAGCATACAGGACCATTCCTGGCCAAGGGAATGACAGAGGATCTGTTCTTCATGTTTGACTGCAAGGGTGTCTCAAGAAAAATGTTGCTATTTGTCTCTTTTGTAAGGAGACAAACAGATCTACTTGAGGTGTGCCCACACCTGCATCAAGTCCTGGAACACATCTGTATTGAGTTTACTCTCATGATGGTCTGCTCAGGGTTTGCTGAGTCTGTCTGTCACAATGTTTTGTTCTAACGGAATGCAGGAGAAGAGTTAGAGAATGCTGAACAGCCAACTCCCAAGCCATCACTGCCAACCTGCAAAAAGAGTATGACCTTGTACACCCTTGTTGGTTGAGATACCTCATCACTGTGGTGTTGTTTGTAACCAGTTGTAAAGGGCTTGGAGCCCATAGATGGTGTAGAGATTTTAAAGCTTGAATTACTGCAGTTCCCTTGATATTTATGTGCTTTGGTCTGTAAGAAGAGTCTCACAAAACTTGCATTTTTGCTCCCATGGAAATTGCACCTCAAGCATAATCTGAAGAGCCTTTCTGGACAGATTGAACTGGGGTTGGAAATGTGAAAGTCCAAAGGGTATAGGTGCTTTGCCAAGAATTTTAGGTACAACTAGATTTTTCTCAAGTGTAATATGGCAAGTGGTATCATGAAGATGACATGAGGTCTAGAATACTGAGAAATTCTCTTGCAGGAGACAATCTGTTCAGAAAAACTCAGAAATCTGCTGGTAAGTTTTGAACTTTTGGAAGAAAGGCCCTTTGCTTCAGTATATCTATGAAGAGTTAACGCTCAGCAACACAGGACCCAGAAGCAAAATCAAAGCTAGGCAATTCGCCTCTTAAAAACACGTAAACTGCTCGGTCTTGTTTAAGACTTTTACTGTAGCAGTAAAAACAAAAACAAAGCGGAGGAAAGACACCAAAATAGGGATGTCTGCTTTTTGAAAATTCTGCGATTTGTCTGGGTTTTAAAACCTGGACAAATCGCAGAATTTTCAAAACCCGCCTGGACAGGAGCCCAAAAAGAGGGGCGTGTCCGGGGAAACCCGGACGTATGGTAACCTTATGTGAGATAAGACTTTTGTATGTTCAACTGAAATCTCAGATGTGACAGGAAGTTAGACATCTTTGTTAAGGGCTCCAAATACCTGGGAAAAGACTCTGCAGAAGTAAACATGTCATCTAAGTAAGGGAAAACATGGATGCCCCTCAATCTGCAGTGAGCCACCACTAGGGCTAGACACTTAGTGAACACTTTCGAGGTGCAGTGGGGAGCCCAAAGGGTAAATCAGAGTACCAAAAATGTGTTCCAAGTACATCAGACCTTAGAAAAATCCTGAAACTATGAGCAATGGGTATGTGATGGTAAGCATCATTTAAAAGGTACAACTAGATTTTTCTCAAGTGTAATATGGCAAGTGGTATCATGAAGATGACATGAGGTCTAGAATACTGAGAAATTCTCTTGCAGGAGACAATCTGTTCAGAAAAACTCAGAAATCTGCTGGTAAGTTTTGAACTTTTGGAAGAAAGGCCTTTTGCTTCAGTATATCTATGAAGAGTTAACGCTCAGCAACACAGGACCCAGAAGCAAAATCAAAGCTAGGCAATTCGCCTCTTAAAAACACGTAAACTGCTCGGTCTTGTTTAAGACTTTTACTGTAGCAGTAAAAACAAAAACAAAGCGGAGGAAAGACACCAAAATAGGGATGTCTGCTTTTTGAAAATTCTGCGATTTGTCTGGGTTTTAAAACCTGGACAAATCGCAGAATTTTCAAAAACCGCCCGGACAGGAGCCCAAAAAAAGAGGACGTGTCCGGGGAAACCCGGACGTATGGTAACCTTATGTGAGATAAGACTTTTGTATGTTCAACTGAAATCTCAGATGTGACAGGAAGTTAGACATCTTTGTTAAGGGCTCCAAATACCTGGGAAAAGACTCTGCAGAAGTAAACATGTCATCTAAGTAAGGGAAAACATGGATGCCCCTCAATCTGCAGTGAGCCACCACTAGGGCTAGACACTTTGTGAACACTCGAGGTGCAGTGGGGAGCCCAAAAGGGTAAATCAGAGTACCAAAAATGTGTTCCAAGTACATCAGACCTTAGAAAAATCCTGAAACTATGAGCAATGGGTATGTGATGGTAAGCATCATTTAAAAATAGAAGTTATGTTCTTACCATAACGTTCCATGTTAGTTGTCTTCTTCTCGCCTTCTTTCTTGCTGGATGGGTTCAGAGCCGACCTCGGCTCCGACTCGGCCACTCTAAAAGCTCGAGAGTTGGTTCCACCGGCTCGAGGCTCCCCTTATATCCCACAATGCTAGGCGGTATTACCTCAGATCTCGTTTGTAAGCTAGGCCCAGCCAATAATAACTCCAGAACTACTGGAAAAGGAAAACCCACCTCTATAAAAGGAAGGAAGAAGGTGACCTGAAAACCTGATGAAGGAATATATGCACAGTATAGCATATACCTATATACAATAGAGGTGGTAGAAAGAGAGGTCACAATCAAACTCCTCTAGGTCTGTCCAGGCTAGGGGAAGGAGGGACGCAAGAAAGAAGGTGAGAAGAAGACAACTAACATGGAACGTTATGGTAAGAACATAACTTCTATATGTTAAGTTGTCCATCTCGCCTTCATTCTTGCTGGATGGGACCGCCCCTAGCACCTTGTCCCGGTGGCCTATCGGAACAGACTCTTGAGTACAGTGGAACCAAAATTAGCTCTATGTCTAGAAGCTAAATCCAACTTATAATGAGAAATGAAAGTGTGAGGAGTAGCCCATGTAGCTGCTGCACAAATGGTATCAATAGGCAGCCTGTCTTGGAAAGCTATAGAAGTAGCCAAAGCTCTAGTCGAATGGGCCTTTGGTTTGTTAGGCAACTTTCGGTGTCTAATTTCATACACAAAGGAAATCAGGGATGTTAGCCATCTGGAGAGTGATACCTTCGAAACTGAAAGGCCCTTTCTGCCTTCTGCATAAGAGACAAACTGGTCAGTTTTTCTGATCTGTTTGGTCCTATCCAAATAATACCTTAATTGACGATGGACATCTAGCCAATGCAATTTTTGTTCAGACCTGTTAGAAAAGTTAGGAAAAACACAGGAGGTCAATGTTTTGATTTAGATTTGCGAGAGGCTACTTTAGGTAAAAAGGATGGATTGGTCCGTAAGGATACCCTATCCTTATGAAACAATAGATACGGTCGACTGCTGAGTGCATGAAGCTCTGAGACCCTTCTAGCTGAAGTAATGGCTACCAGAAATAGAGTCTTCCAGGATAGCAATTTCATTGAACAGGAAGCTGCAGGTTCAAAAGGGGAAGAATTAAAGATGTGAGAACTAAATTAAGGTCCCAAGAGGGAGGAGGATTTCTTATAGGAGGTCTAAGAAGAAAACTCCTTCAAGAAAGCTTTGCAAAGCTTGTGAGACATGATGGCAGAATCTGAGATGCCCACATGAAAGTTAGATATAGCTGCCAATTGAACTTTAAGAGTAGAAGGAGAAGAACCTGCATGGAAAAGTACAGCTAGAAAATCAAGGACTATTTGGATGGGAGCAGTGAAAGGATCTATGTCCCTTCCTTGAGTCCAATAGGCAAAACGTTTCCACTTACTAAGATAAATCCTCCGAGTGGAAGATTTATGGGAAGCTATCAAAATATCTCGAACAGAGTGAGATATTTGAGGAAGCCTGGCTAAGGTTGGAACTGGAGGAACCAAGCAGTGAGGTTCAGAGAGGGAGGGAGCGATGTAACTGACCCGACTGATGGATCAAAAGATCTGGAACTAGGTCCAGATGCCAGGGTTGCTCCAACAGAAATTGATGTAGAAAGGGGAACCAAACCTGTCGAGGCCAGTAAGGAGCAATGAGGATCAATGAGGCCTTCTGAGCGATAACTTTCTGTATCACTTGAGAGATTAGTGGGAAGGGAGGGAATGCATACAGAAGTCCCCGGGGCCAAACTTGGACTAGAGCGTCTCTGCTGGGCTGGCCTGGTAAGGGGAAGAGGGTGAAATAATCTTTGCACTTGCTGTTTTGGGGAGTAGCAAAAAGGTCGCAGCAAGGCTGACCCCACTTGAGAAAAATTTTCTCCAAGATAGAAACTTTCAGAGACCACTCGTGAGGCATGAGGATAGCTCTGCTCAACTTGTCCACGATAAGATTGGACTTCCTGGGGATGTGCGTTGCTATCAGAAACCGCTGAGAAGAAATCGCCCATTGCCACAGTCTGAGTGCTTCTCGACATAGGGGGTAGGACCTGGTTCCGCCTTGTTTGTTGATATACCACACTACAGACATGTTGTCTGAATTGCTATCGTTCCCAAGGGAAGAGAGTCTTGAAGGGCTTGCAACGCTAGAAGCACTGCTCTCATCTCTAGGACATTTATATGCAAGTGGCGTTCGACTGGTTGCCAAATGCCCTGGACTGTTCTGCCCTGATAATGCCCCCCCCCACCCGATCAGGGAGGCGTCCGTTGTCAGAGTAGCAACCGGAGGGGGAAGGACAAAGGGTCTTCCTAGGAAGAGCTGGGGGGAAGAAATCCACCAAAGAAGATGATTCTTGCATGCTTGCGTAATCACAATGGTGTGGGACATCGGAAGTTGTTGGTATGACCATTGTGTGAAGAGCATCCACTGAAGGATTCTCATGTGAAATCTGGCTAATAGAAGTAGAGGGATAGCAGCCGCCATAATCCCCAGTACTTTAGAACTAATCTGACTTTGACTCTGTTGCTGTGGAAGAAGGGGACCAGTTTGTGTATGTCTGCTATTCTTTGGTCTGTGAGTCTCAGACATGTTGACTGTGTCTAGATTTGCCTATGAAGGTAATAGCACGACAAGGCGACAAAACAGACTTTTCGCAATTTATTGAGATACCTAACTTTGAAAATGCGAAAGGTGTAGTCTCTGGCAAGTAGAAGAAGATGCTTGGTAGGAGCTGTGAGGAGCCAGTCGTCTAAGTAAGGAAACACCTGGAATCCTTGTCGTCTCAGGTGAGAAGCTACCACTGCCATGCGTTTGGTAAACACCCGGGGCAGTGGTGAGTCCAAAGGGCAGGGCTCTGAATTGAAAGTGACTGGTTCCCAGCCTGAAGAGGAGGAATCTCCTGGAGCGTCTGTTCATTTTTATATGATAGTACACATCCTGGAGGTCTATAGAGCACATCCAGTTTTCCTTTCCCAATAGGGGTAGGATGGATTGTAGCGTGACCATCCGAAATCTTGTTTTCTTGACAGACTTGTTCAAGATACTGAGATCCAAAATGGGTCTCCAGTCCCTGTTTTCTTTGGAACCAAAAAGAACTTGGAGTAGATTCCGGATCCTTGCTGGTCTGCTGGCACTGGCTGAATGGCTCTTTTTGCAAACAACTTTGATATTTCCAATGCTGCTTGATCCCTTTGAGCGGGTGGAACATCTGGAAGGGATTTTTTTGATTGATTTGGAATGCGAAAGAACAGAATGGAATAGCCTTCGGAAATGATGGACTGTACCCACTTGTCTTGAGTTAGGGATCGCCAGGCTTCTGGGTACAGTGATAATCTTCCCCCGACTGCCTCCGAAGGTGGACAGTCGGGCAACACCTCAGGGGTGCTGGAAGGGCTTATCGGAAAAGGTTTCTCGATTGCCCTGGTTCTGCGGACCCCCCCTGCCTCTAGGGCGACGTCTACCATTATTGTTCCCCCCTCTGCCTCTAGAGGGGAACCGACTCTGTGCGTCAGGCAAAGTCCCTTGAGATTGTTTGCGGAACCACATCTTTCCACTTTTCTGGCCTTTGGGGTAAGGTCTAGAAGGAGTAGAAAAACGGACTCCGACGGCAGAAAGAGTTTTGCCATCTGTCTCGCACCTTGTCAAGGTTTCTTTCACTTGAGGACCAAAGAGATGATCCATCAAACGGGGAATTAGTGAAAGACGTTTTAAAGGGGTCTGCAAAATTGCATAGCCGCATCCAGGCATGCCGGCGTAAGGCCACACCTGTCCCTGCGGCTCTGCTCGCTCCATCAGCCGCATATGAAAGGAGGCGCATGGAGGAGTTAGCTATAGAGTTTAGGGTAACCAGCTGAGCGTTCATCTTGTCCTGAAAACCCGCAGCTGTAGGGTCCTTCAACATCTCACTCACTTCCTTGATCAAGTCTCTTTGAAGACGAGTGAAATGGCAGAGGTAGTTCAGCTTAACGCATAGCAAAGGTCGCTGGCGAAAACATCCGCTTCCGCACCTGTCCATAGACCTAGATTCCTTGTTAGGAGGATGGACAGGCACCGAAGGATCAGCTAGCTCCTTCTTAGTGGCGGCAGCTACCACCATAGCATCCACAGAAACTCCCTTAGTGAGAAATTGTTTATCTGCTGGTGCTGTGATAAACTTTGAAGGTCTCCTGGGGTGGGGTCCACAGAGTCAGGAGCCGTCCAAGCCTTTTAGCTACCACCTGCATGAGGGTGTCAAGGGGGGCACCCAGGAGGTGGAAGGGCGAGAGCCAACACCTCAAGATACACAGATTCATCCTCCGAAGGGTTAAGGGCTGGCCAATTTCCCTCTGTTTCAGGATCTCTAGAATGTCTGCAAAGGAGACATCTTCAGAAGGGGAACGGGGAACCCTCGAATCCTCTAAATCTGTGTCAGAGGTGACAGACTCAGGTGAGTCTATGTGCTTCCTCTTACACTTTCTCTTCCTAGGGGCTCCCCTGCCAATTCAGGAGAGGCCTCGAAGAGGATGAGATCCCACAGGGGATTCTTGAGGAGCTGGCTCTCTGCGGTCTGGGATGAGGGAGTGAGTAGACATAACCTGAGGCACCGAAGAGGGAGGGGCGGACGGAGCCGACTGTGGAGTTGAACCAGGTTCCAACACACTCCGCATGACCTCGAACGCACCTCTGTCAGGCAGAGCCAGAGGTCCCCGCTCGAAAAGCTGAAAACCTCCCTCGGCACCGACAGCGATGGCTCCGAGGCCGATGTCGGAGCCGAACTCACCAGCGCCGAAGCACCGAGAGGGAGAGCGGGGTCGGACAAGGGTCCGATGCCACTCACCTCGGAGCCGACGAGAAGTCCGGCGCCGAGATTCTTCCAAGGAAGAAATCGGAGCCGACGGAGCCGAAGACAATTGTATCGGCTCCGGCGGTATCACAGTCTCGGTCAGCGCCCGGCTCGAGCTCAAAGGAGTCGGAGGAGGAATATTCTGAGAAATAGGGTTGAGCATCGACTGATAAGTCGGGCTCTGAAGCATCTGGGCCAGTGCCTCGGACTTAAGAATTCGACTCACTACCCTCTGAAGGTCATGGTCCGAAAGCCTCGAAGACCTAGAGGAGTGCGATCTATGGCTCCGTTCAGACAGCAGGGGAGAAGCTGGAGCCGAATGAACGGAGCCGAGGGACGGTGACCTTGACCTCTTCCTAGATGTCGGCTCTGAAAGCCTGATCGGAGCCGACGTATTTCAAAACCTCGGCTCCGCCGGGCCGAGAGAACCACCGAAGTGGAAGTTAGAGTCTCATCGGCTCCAGCCGGAGCCGATGCAGGAGTAGACTTAGAAGTCTTAGGTGCCGATTCAGTACCTGGAGCCGAAGACCTAGAAGCCTTAGAGGGTTTGCCCGAAGATGCAGTCGGGGGACCCTCAGGCTTTAACAAGCCCGTAAAATAAGCTTGTTTCTTTCCTGCAGGACTCTAGGGCTGAAGCCATGGCATACAGCACAAGAGTCCTGCAGGTGTAAAGGTCCCAGGCAGTACACACAAGAAGTGTGACCGTCTGTCAGAGACATTTTCTGACAGCACGAGTCACACTTCTTGAAGCCTGAGACCTTTGAATCCTTGGACATATCAAGGAACAAGTGTAACCACACACAAGCACAAACACACCGATTACACTATACACTAAATAAAACTAACTTAAACTAAATAAATTTAGATAGTTTTAAATTTTATAAAAGTCCCTACAAAAAAACACATACACTCCAAGGGGAGATGGGAGGGCCCGAAAGGCCTAAGGGAAGAACTATAAGCTCTTGTGGTAAAAAAAGGGGAAAGAACAAGGAAGAAGGGATAAAAATCCTTTAAAATAAGGGGATACTGTAAGGAAAACTTATTTAAAGGGGTTTTGTAACTTTTTAAAACTATTTTCTACACTCACCTGAAGCCGGTTGAAGCAACACGTCTCGATAGCTGTAGTGGCAAACGAGATCTGAGGTAATACCGCCTAGCATTGTGGGATATAAGGGGAGCCTCGAGCCGGTGGAACCAACTCTCGAGCTTTTAGAGTGGCCGAGTCGGAGCCGAGGTCGGCTCCGAACCCATCCAGCAAGAATGAAGGCGAGATGGACAACTTAACATCCAGTGTTACCAAAAGACAATGTTTGGAAGCAGTGCAAGCTCTGACTAAAGGGTCAACATCTTCAGTTTTGGAACTTTCACACAGGTCTCCACATGTGCTCCTTCCTTGTTACCAAAAATATCCTGGAATAAAATATTTTGCCCATGTGATTTGCAGATACGGGTTTTACGACCCCTTCTTCTAATAAATGTTGTAGCATTGGTAGAAACAGGTATGCACGGTTGGTGGATGTGAGGGAATTCTTCTGAAAGGGGGAGGAGAGTCCCCCCACTGCTAAGTGAATCATTCTTGAATTACCTTCAACATTCATCTCTTTGAAACCATCAGACCCCAGGCTAATGGGTTGCAGGTCAGATGGTGTGAGAGAGGTAAAGAAAATGGGACAAGGGGTATGGGTATGGAGATCAGATTCCCAGCACAGTCATTCATTAGCTGCAGCTTGATTTTTTTGGAAAGGCACTTCTTTTATTTGGTTTGGAAGAGTTATACTCCTGCCATTATCTTTTGGGGCCTGTTTGTTTTTGTTGGGATTTCTGTTTGTTCTGCCCTCTAAAGGATTAAGACATGGCCTTGTTAGAGTACAGCCTGGGTAGCTAAAAAATCCTAGAGATTCCATTCATCAATATACATCTGCCATCCCACACTTTCAAGATCTGTGTATCTGTAGGCTCAAGTACCATATATGGCTATGTGGAGAATTAAGAATTTCAAACTTCATCAAAAAAATTCTGATTATGCAACCAAACAAATCTTGCCAACACCACAGACGAAGCAGAAGCCCTAGACACAGAGTCAGCAGACTCTCACACAATTTTAAGAGCATGTTTGGAAACCTGAGTAATTTAAAAACAATCTGATTCAAATATGACAAGCCTTCTGGAGACAATGACACAGCAAATTCTTCCAACATATAAGCACATTTTAACAAAAACTTCCACATATAGCCCTGGAAATTCATGATCATAGAAACAACCAATCTCTTACTTTCTTTGTCTAACCTCTTGTCCTCCTTATCAGAGAGTACTGGGTTAGAGGAAGCCAAAGATTTCTTGTTAGCTGTTACCGCAGGAGTTATTGCAGCAGGGTCAGCTGACAATTGAGAATAACGACATTTATAATCTGGAGAGACTTTATACTGCTTGTCAGTTTTCTTTGGCAATGGAGCCAGGGAGTCAGGAGCCTTGCAAGTATTTTAAAGGTGTCTTCAAGAGCTGACAAAATAGGAGGGCTAGGTGCAAAATTAGAAACCCGATCCTCTAATAAACCAAAAAATCTGCCAAATTCTGGAGGAGCCCCTGTTTTCTTGCAAGCAAAAGCATCCCTGAGTATAGCAACAATCTAAGCAAAGGGAAAAAAAAAACTTGTCTGAGATTAACTTCAGTTTCACTGGTCTGAAGTATCAGAGTTCTGGGATATGGATTCCTGAGAAGAATCACCCGTCTCTGTCAGGCATCCTATGACAACACATACCATTCTCTGACAATACTTACTGTGAAAAAGCAAAAAACCTAGAAATGACTGACTGCAAAATGCTTAGTCAAAGATACAACATCTGACACAGAAACAACCTAATCATCTGCTCTATAATAAAGTTTTTGTTTTGTTTTTCTTTGAAAATTCCTGCTAGGAGAGTGGTCAGGGGACAGCCTGCTGTCCCCGTCAAACAGTTTCTTTACCTGGACAACTCTTGCACCTAAAGTGTTTGGTTCTCCCATACCTGAAACATGCCTCAGAATGTGTCTAAGCCTCAGTTCATAGTGGTCATTACAGCTACACCAGAAAGAACTGATGTATTAGGTAAGTGGTCTGTGGATCCTCCTTGGCCAGGCCAGAGTCACTATCTGTAAGCTGAGGCAATAATTTTACTGTTTTTTTTTTTCTGTTTAGGCACGAGCAGAGTAGAAGAAGCAGGAACAGGAATATTACTCATGTTGTAGCCAGAGAAGAAACTTGATTACTAGTACAGTTAGCTTAGTAACACTTGGTGAAAGCAGGTATTTACCAGTAAACACCAAGTAAACTTTTCTTCCCCAAACTAGTAAAAAATGCAGTACACTGAAAATTGTGACAATTTCATTTATTTATTCATTTATTTAAGTATTTTGAGTTTCAGTCTTTTTAGATTGATCAATTTAGGTTTGATTTTTGTCAGGTTTTGACTATAGGTATTATGTACATATGTACACACACACACACACACACACACACACACACACACACACACACACACACACACACACACACACACACACATATAATGTGTGTGTGTGTGTGTGTATATATATATATATTATACATATATATAGATATAGATGATATAGATATACATATTTATTTATTTATCCTTTGTTGACCAAGTTATTCCCACTAGACCATTAGCCTCTTTTCAGGGGAGACCCAAGGTGGCATTTATACTACTAGGGGAAATTTGGCCAGGGCATTGGGAAACATTCCCTACTCCTTTCTACAGGTTCTGTGGGAGCTTTTACATCCACCTGAGTTACTATCAACTGAAGTAGAAGGGTCCTGAGTTGAACATCTCATCCAGAAGACAGCACACTCAAGAGTGCAGTACCCCTCTTTTGCTGCACTACAGTGTCACTAATCAATCTATCTACTGTAGGAATAGAACTCACAGCCTTCTGTACAAAAAGTGAGTGTGCTTCCTGTTGCACCAATAGCAAAACATATACACATATATATATATATATATATATATATATATATATATATATATATATATATGTGTGTGTGTGTGTGTGTGCACACTTGTCACAAGTGTATGTGACAGTTTTATTCACTTAGGTAGTACCATGTTAAAATAACAGAAATTACTACAAATATAGCACTGGACTTTGAACTTGTTTCATGTTTCTATAAAACTGTTTCATGTTTCTATAAAACAACTGTAATATAAACTGTTTTTTTTCTGGAAGGGGGTGGCCACGCATCCACTACTCCCCCAAAAGTAGTTATAATAATACTTCAGTCACTCAAAAAAAAAAAAAAACTTCAGTCACACAACCTCAAAGAAGGGGCAAAACAGTTATTCTCTCTTATCTGAGACACTGACAACTGAAAATGGATATAATTAGTTCATTGGGGTGAGAAAAGAAAGGGCCTTTCCCCATCAAAAAATGTGGTCAATATTCAACTAATGCACGTGATAAGTGTCACCTGCAGGGAGTGTGTGACTCATAGAAGCAGTGAGTGTAAGCAGTGGAGGCTGGGCAAACTAGCAGCCCACCTGGCGATGTAATAACATAGTAATGAACAATGTCATTAAAATGAGGGAGTTGGTAGATGCAAATGAGGGTAACCAATGTGGCATACTGATACAGAAATGTACATATTCTGTAACTGCATGCACTAGCTTGACATTTATTCATGGCCATAAAATCCTGTTACAGGAGAGGAACAGTAGAATGATGTTTAGGGTAGCTGCAGCATTAACACTCTTCTATATGCAACAGGTTATACTCACAAATGGGAGATGCAGTGTTGTTCATTGTCACCCTTGGAGGTGCTGTATCATCCATCTGTGCTTAACATTTCATGTCCTTCACAGACAGCACTGAAATTGTTGCCTGCTACTGGGTGGATAGAGACACTATGCAGGAGCTGGTCAAGATCTGCCACATTCATTTGTAGGCCCATGCTAGTCATGGAATGCTTATCCCTGTAGATACCAAGGTAGGGGTGTCTTTGAGAATACTAGCTACTGGAAACTATCACTGATCAATGGGGCACAAAGCTGGGGTATCCCAGGCATTTACCTTGAGGATACTACATCAGTTTCTTGATGGCATGCCACAGCATGTAGGGGGAGTTTATGTGGTTTCTGTGAATCACAGAGAAGAGGAGCAACGCCATGTGGGAATATTATGACACAGTTCATTTCCCTGAGGCAATGGGGGGCAATAGACTGCACCTACAGTGAAATAAAGTCCTACCTGTTGAGCTTGAAACAAGGTGCATTAACTGTAAAGGTTACCATTTGTCAACTGTCAGGTTGTCTATATGCATAAGGTATAATCTACAGAGAGTCAGCAGGCCACCCAGGCTGGACCCAGACCTCTTAAGGACAAGAAATCTGATCAAAGCCTAGAATAATGGGGGGGCAAAGCCATAGAAGTAGGGACAGATTTTAAATACTGCTCTTATGAGCTTAGAAAGTTGTTACAATAAAAAGGGTTTACGTTAGTATACATTCTATGAAGGATATGAAGTCTGATTATTTAATGACTTCAGTCCTTACTGACTTGCCCAAAAAACACAAATTTTGTGAGGAAAAGACCAAAAATATGATGCAAAAACGTGGACATTATGTGAAAATCTGGACAGTTGAGATGTATGTCCATGACTCTCACATATGGCAAATGTGCGACCTATAGCAATGCTTTGTGAGGAGTAATTTTTTTCCAGGCCATCTTTTAGGTGATGCCCAATATCTTCTGGAGCAATAGCTAAGGCCACCCATCAGACCATGGCAGACATTGGCTACAACAATGCCCTGTCACAAACCATGGTCATCACTGAGTATGTGTTTGGCCTAATGAAGATCTACTTTAATTGCTTGAGGGTATCTGGTGGTGTCCTGCAGTATGACCCTGACACATATACTAAGATATTCTCTTTCTTTGCTATTTTAATATTGTGCAAATAGTTGCAGCATAGACAATGCATGTAGGAGGAGGAACATGCACTACTACACTAAGCAGTGGAGGATGAGCATGAGACAGTGGATGACAATGCATGTAGGAGGAGGAACATGCACCACTACACTAAGCAGTGGAGGATGAGCATGAGACAGTGGACGACAATGCATGTAGGAGGAGAAACATGCACCACTACACTAAGCAGTGGAGGATGAGCATGAGACAGTGGACGACAATGCATGTAGGAGGAGGAACATGCACCACTACACTAAGCAGTGGAGGATGAGCATGAGACAGTGGACGACAATGCATGTAGGAGGAGGAACATGCACCACAACACTAAGCAGTGGAGGATGAGCATGAGACAGTGGACGACAATGCATGTAGGAGGAGGAACATGCACCACTACACTAAGCAGTGGAGGATGAGCATGAGGCAGTGGATGACAATGCATGTAGGAGGAGGAACATGCACCACTACACTAAGCAGTGGAGGATGAACATGAGACAGTGGAGGACAATGCATGTAGGAGGAGGAACATGCACCACTACACTAAGCAGTGGAGGATGAGCATGAGACAGTGGAGGACAATGCATGTAGGAGGAGGAGGAGGAACATGCACCACCACACTAAGCAATGGAGGATGAGCATGAGACAATGGAGGACAATGCATGCAGGAGGAGGAACTTGCACCAGTACACTAAGCAGTATAGGAGGAGCATGAGACAGTGGACGACAATGCATGTAGGAGGAGGAACATGCACCACTACACTAAGCAGTGGAGGATGAGCATGAGACAGTGGAGGACAATGCATGTAGGAGGAGGAGGAGGAACATGCACCACCACACTAAGCAATGGAGGATGAGCATGAGGCAGTGGATGACAATGCATGTAGGAGGAGGAACATGCACCACTACACTAAGCAGTATAGGAGAAGCATGAGACAGTGGACGACGATGCATGTAAGAGGAGGAACATGCACAACTACACTAAGCAGTGGAGGAGCATGAGATAATGGAGGACAATGCATGTAGGAGGAGGAACATGCACCAATACACTAAGCAGTGGAGGATGAGCATGAGACAATGGAGAACAATCCATGTAGGAGGAGGAACATGCACCACTACACTAAGCAGTGGAGATGGAGCATGAAACAACGGACGACAATGCATGTAGGAGGAGGAACATGCACCACTACACTAAGCAGTGGAGGATGAGCATGAGACAATGGAGGAGCTGGTACCAGAGGACACCCATGCCAGATGAAGGCAGGTGCAGTTCACTGTGGCTGGTTTATAACTGTGAGACAGATTAATGCATACACAGAACATTAAAAGTGATGCCTGTAAACATACAATCAGACTGTACTCATCCATGCATAGGCTGGCCAAACTGTGCATCAGACACAGCCTACTCAAGTAACAAGGTACAGAGGGCAGGGAAGAGTTATCACCATTTGCACAGGTGGAAGAAGGAATACAATCTACAGTGTCTTCCACAGGAATATGTGTACGAGATGATATAACTGATATCAGCTGAGCCCCAGTACTGGAATAATTGGTCCCACTCAGATTAGATATCTGGAACACTGATGTAGGAAGGTTGAAGGAGGTTAATACCCTTTGCTCAAACTTTTAACGTACAAAACTCTTATATTAGCAATATCGGCAACTACAGCACATCTTTGGAGAATCTAAACTACACCAAGCTATATGCCAGGATGACTGCCTAATTGTCATTAGAGAACATAGAATATTGAATGACAACTATAAGGGCAACCTAACACTAAGTCTCTTCTAAAAACACCTAGATGACATGCAAATACGAACCATTAATGCTATAACAGCGAGGTGGACCTAACTATATGGAAAACTCCCACATGCTAAAGAGGGGGCTCATTTGGTTTAATAACAATTGTTCCCTCACTATCCCTAATCTTCTCCATTTGACTATGTTTAAGCTTCTCCACCAATGGCATTATCACCCACAAAAGCTACATTCTTCGGGTCTAGCCTTGTTTAGTACATGTGGCATTTTGATTCTCCCATAGTGGATTAGATGCACATGATATGGTCTTGCCCGATGATTAGGGTTGCAAAGACAGCAGCTTTAGAAGCATGTCACTGGGCTACTAGGATTCAAATAAATCATGTTAAGACCCCTACTTTTTGGTTAGGAGGTCTGTCAACCTAGTATCCCTTAAGCCGGCACTCAGAGTTTACATGGATTAGAAATATTTATGCATCAACGGTTCATATTTAATCTTTGGAAAGGCCTACCAGATGATTGCTAAGATCATTTCTTAGCTATGTCATTAAATTTGCCTGTTGGTACCCATGCACAGAAAACCAAGCACAATGGAATTCTAGGTGCTCCATTTTCATTCTGATGCTATCTAGGTATAATAGATAATAATGTAGTGTGGTTTCACAACTTTATCATCTGTATGTTATTGTAATTCATGTAAGGAGCAACCCTCTGGATGATTTGGGTTTATTAGACAATGTTAAATGTTAAACATTTGGCTATTCTTATTAACACTATAACCGCCTATACAGGAACAATGATTATTGTAACTTTATTTTTCCTTTGCTAAGGCAAAAAAAAAGACTGAGCAAGGACTTGTAGATTTAGTTCCCTATATAAAAAAGTGCATTTACCCTGAGATAGTTATTTGGTCTGAATGCAGATGTTTTGTTACCTGAGGTGAAGACATCATTTCCTATTCTGGTACTTGTTATTAAGTAGTAATTGTATAGGTAACAAAGACACATGCATTAACATGTTATGCATTATCATTGTTGTTTATTTATTTATTTGATATTTGTTTACTGGGATAGTTCGATTGGGCAACAGCCCATTTTCAATGAAGGCCTTGGGAGAAAAGCTCCATTACATATAAACAGTACTAAGACATTTCAAAAGAATGAACTAAACAGAGCTGGTACTAAATAAAATTGTCAAAAATACTAAAGATTTTGTCTTATACATAGAAATTGTTATCATATTATTGAATACAGAAGTGAAGCTGGTTCAACCAGCACCCCTTCACCTTATTACAGTTTGATCAATGACCTCCCTGGCTCTTCCATTGAACAGCAAAAAAATAAATGGACATGTCTTCTACTAGCACACCAACCAGGTGGCAAGATGCATGACATGCCCCCCTCCCTCCTACCCAAGCCATCAAGGTCCTGTTTTTCTGCCCTGCCCCAACCCTTCCTCAATTAATTTATTTTAAACTATAGCACACTGTTACAAATGTAACAAATAGCTGCTGCAGTTTGCACCCTGTCTACAAGAAGCACTATGGTGCTCATGTTTTAGTTAAACAAAAATCTTTTTAAACTGTAGCAAACTGCTTGCTACAAATGTAGGAAACCGTTGCTACAGTTTATATCCTGCTTGCATGGAGCACAACAGAGCTCAAGTTTTAGTTAAAACTATTTTTTGCAATAAGTTTCTTAACTGATATTATTTTAATTGAATTGATTTAATATTGATTGCATGTATATAAATTACGTTGTTTTATTTGTTTTTTTGTGATGGTCTGATGAAGCAACAGTACAGTCGAGAAACAGCTTACCTACTTTAATTAAACGAGGTTCTTTTATTGCAGTCATGCTTTGGTCTACCACTTTTTTATTTTTGTTTGTACTTATACTTGATCGCTGCAGTATACCATTAATCCTTTGGGTGATTTTTCTTTATTGCATTTATCTAACTTTAATCACCTATTGGAGCATGGCTGAGGGTTCTAATGGTAATGATACTGAGCTGGATTTTAATTCGGAGAAACAAGGTTGCAGTTGGAAATATGCTAGGCTTGTGAGACTGTTATCTACTGAAGAAAATGCGTTAAGTGAATACAGCAGAGGTACAATGAATGTTGAGCTGGAGGACAGTAGTATTGATAGAACTCTTTTCCGGTCTTATTTAAACAGTCTTGAGATTGACTTATATAGACTAAAGAAGTGGCAGCTTCAGCGATACCGTTTAGAAGTGTGCCTGCAATTATGGGTTATTACCCGAGGTTTAAGGGTTCTGAAAATGCTGGCGTATGGTCACATTTTCCTGAATTACTAGCGAAATGGCAAGGCTTGAATATGGAGACAAGCTTTAGCTATTTGAGACTCCTGATTGAATTTTTTAGACTGGAGGAGGCGAGACTTGTTGGAGAGATAAAATTAATTTCCTGTGGTCATGGTCGATCAAGCAATTGGTGGAGTTATTCAGAATGTGACAGTGTACGAGAAATATCTGGCAGTACAGAAAAACAGGAGACTGGATAGAGATCTGATTGATTTTGAGAGAAGCCATGTGTTTTCTTGGCCTAGGATGGAGGCTGAAAATGATGAGAGATGTGCCCCTACTTAGAATGCTGCTGTGTCGGCAACTGAAAATTTGACTGGTAATGTCAATATGGATTCATCCTCTGCTCCTACAGTTGGGCTGGTCCAGTTGGATGTGCGACCCACTGATAATGATAATGTTAATAAGATGAAGACAACTGTGATTCAAGGGTTTCATTGCCAGCAGGTTTTTCCAAATCTCCTGTTACTTATCAGACAGGAACAAGGGAGGGTGCCAAGCTGCTTGAGAAGCAGGGGGGCATGTGTAAAGAAAAGATCTGCTAGAACCAGTGAATTATCCCACCCTCAAGAAGATGTGGAAGGTGACGTAAAATCATTAGTATGGAATATATTGGAGAGATGCCTGACGGAGGCTGAGTTGTCTGTGCTGAATAAGGGACTCTCATTTATTCCTGTGCAGGAAACAGATTCACTGAACACTGTTGTGGACTTGAAATGTTTTATCAGAAATGTCATGCTTAAACTTATATTTACAGGTAATGAAACATTGAATAACTATTTGTTTAAGAAACCGAGTAGTACTGTGCCCAGTAACCATCCTGTTTTAGAAGCTTTTAGTAAAATATGTGAGGATGAGTTGTTTCAGACCCTAAGCAATAAACAAAGTGGTAAAAAGTTTGTGAATTTAACTAGATCTGAGAAGCTTGCCCTTCAATGTTTACAAAATGATGGCTCTATAGTTATTCGCCCTGCAGATAAGGGGGACTTGATTGTAGTTATGGATAAATCCTATTATTGTAATACTATCAAAACTATGTTAGCTGATGAGAGCACATATAGAGTCATCTGTTTGAATGACATTGATAGAATGGTTAGAAGGTTGTGTATGACTACACAAGACTGTTTACTGAGCTTTTGTATTTTACTGGATTTAATGCAATTCTTGAGTGTTGAGAGTCCTGTGATTTCACTGTTCCAAGGCTTGCCTAAAGTACATAAGGATCCTCATCGACCTCCTTTTAGGCTGACTGTTGCTGGAAAAGGGTGGTCTACTGAACCCTTCACCATGTTTGTGGAGAAGCATATTAGACCAATTTGTGATAGGTCTGAAGTGGTGTTGAGAGACTCCAAACAATTTTTGCAGGATTTATATTCATGTGTAACTATGGGTAGTATTGGAAATGACTGTCTTTTGGTCATGTTAAATGCTGTGCCCCTATTTACTGTTATCCACAGTATAGAAGGGATAGAGTACATGAAGATGTACCTGATAATTAACAGTGACTATGGCAGGAAGTTAACAGATTTGTTGTGCTTGTTTATGGAAGTTGTACTAGAGAACAATGTTTTTGAATTTGATGGTATTTATTATCTGCAGCAGAATGGCATAGCTATGGCACCTGTTGTGCCAATAGTTACACCAATATTGTGCTAGCTCAATGGAAGGTTAGTTCTGTCTTTGAGTCACTTATGTTTCAGGAGTGTGTTAAGTTTTATCAGTGTTTCATTAATGATATTTTTATTATTTGGGAGGGCACTATTGAGCAACTGAACGAGTTTGTTGAGTTTTTACATGGAAGTATGACTTTCCTGAAGTTTGCACTTAAATATTCTGGTACTGCTATTGAGTTTCTTGATAGCCATGTGAGAAGACATTCTGACCTATTTTTACCACAGGATTGTATAGAAAGGATTGCTATAGGAATTCTTTACTCCATAGAAGGAGTATGCATCCTAAACGTGTGTTCACCAGTGTGGTAAAGGGTCAAGGTATGCGTGTTTCCAGGCTTAATGTGGCAGAGGAAAGTTATAGGAATGATTTGAATATGCTTTAGGGGAATTTCTTAGAAAGAGGGTATAAATCTGAAGAGCTTACTTTAGTATTATCACAAGTAGATTGTTTGAAAGACGGTAGAATGAGACCTTATTTTGCATCTAGAAGTGAGCCAGAGGTGACCCATTGTAGTGAATCTGCTCTTATGGGTTTGGCTAATGTCCCTTTGTTCTATACTAGCAACGTGGGTGAGGTTACTAAGATTTTTAGGAAGCATTGGCCACTTTTATTAAAAGATGAGAAAATTAAGAAACTAGTTCGGAATAAACCATATTTTCCATTTAAGAATTGGAAATCTCTGTAAAGGATGCTTTGCTATCCTGAAAGTAAGAAACACACTTGTAGTGGGACTATGGGAATGTACCCTTGCCATAGTTGTAACTATTGTGGTTACATATGTAGTGATGGTGTGTTCGTTCATCCGGACACCCATCAGAGCTTTAAATTTAAGGTTAGAGCAGACTGTGGCACTAAGAATTTAGTGTACTTAGCACAATGTAAATGCTGTCACTCATTCTATGTGGGAAAAACCAATAGAACCTTAAGAGAACGGGTTGTTTATTGCATGCGTGTGGGGAACATTACTAGCGCTCTTGCTAGGCATGTTTTGGAGAGACGTGCTATGCATGAATTTAGTTTTATGGTAGTAGAAGTTGTGGATGACAGTGCCAGAATGAGTGATATTGAGAATAAGACAGAGAGGAGTGAGTTGCATTGGATATTGAAATTTAGAGTGGATAAAGGTTCTGGCTTGAATGGGATAGTTTCCATTAAGTCAGTTTTGAAATCACGAGGGCTTCCCAATGATGTTAGATATGCACTTTGATTTGTTAGTTAATGTAAATAAATATATACATTTTATATAACTGCTGTATATGTATGTGCACCCCTTATGGACTAGGGCATATACATTTAAGGCTTTCGCTTTGTCATGACGTGATAATGTGGGATGGTGCATTTTGCTTCATGTGTAGTGTTGCAATGTGTTGAGTTAATGGGCAAATTTAACGTAAGTTTTTAAAGTTTCTTAATTGATATTATTTTAATTGAATTGATGTAATACTGATTGTGTGTATATTAATTACATTCTTTTATTTGTTTTTTGTCATGGTCTGATGAAGCAAACAGTTCAGCTGAGAAAGCTCTTACCCACTTTAATTAAATGAGGTGCTTTTATTGCAGTCTTGTTTTGGTCTACCACTTTTTAATTTTTGTTAAAACATTTTTTTTACCTTTAAACTGTAGCAAACTGTTTGCTACAATGTAGGAATCATTTGCTACCGTTTAGACCACACACAGAACACTGCAGTGCTCAGGTCTGACTGCAGATGCAACACTGGCTTTTAAAAGCGATTATTGCATTAACAACAGATCAGGATCGTCTGGTTGCACCCCCTTGACACTTTGAGCCCAGGGCAGTTGCCCTTCTCGCTCTACCCTAGCTATGCTACTGGTTGAATATTTTGCTAATAAAGTCCTGTTAAAAAATATAAAGTACCCTACCAGGATTAATTTGATCCCATGCAGAGAAGAAAGGAACTTCTCCATCTCAGTTAATGGTGATTCGGCTAAATGACCACCTCCAGTTTCCTAAGATCCTGTGTCAGGTAGATAGCACACTCTTTAGCACCATGAATCATGCTGGTGGCCCAGTATCTGATCTGCTGGCTTTCCCTGAATTTGGCCACTAACAACATTGATATCATTAATCACATCCCACCAGGTATGGTCATGAAAGAGTCAGTTGCATTTATCATGGTTGATCATCTGCTGATCATGTAAATGGAAGGCAACAGGGTCTCATTCTTTGCATGACAGGACATGCATTTCCTTGTCTTTTGTTTAACAGGCACACTGCTGTTTTCATTTTCCCCCTTACATCACCCTATAACACTGTACACCAATGCCCCACATCCATCACCAGGTCTACCTGCTGCCTCCTCATCCCCAGCCTTTCTCTAAATGTCTGGGGCCAGCTCGGATATTAAGGGCATTGGAGTGGGGTCTGGCCATTATACCACCCACCATTTTTTTTTTACTGTGCCCGACTCTGTGTTTTCCCTTCCCTGCTGTCCCTTTGGTAATGACCAGAGGGCAGGCATGCAATGACGAAGTGCTGATGCATCACTCCCTCCTCCACTACAACTCAGTTAAAGTTCTCACCCTAATCTCTCCTTGGACCACACCCCCCTCTCACTTTCATCAGCTTCCACCAGGGCTCATCCCTTCCTGCAACTCCTTCAGTTGCCCGAGCCACTAATAATGCTGATTATGAGGAAAAAACGTATATAAGAATATGGCTATCATTACATTTCATTCACACATACTAATACACTCTACTGGCCTCTAGGCTACTGGTAGTGATAGATCTAATTTATATATATATATATATATATATATATATATATATATATATATATATACATATATATATATACATATAGATATATATATATATATATATATATATATATATATACGTGTGTGTGTGTGTGTGTGTGTATATATATATATATATATATATATATATATATATATATATATACACATATATATCCGTACATACATACATACATACAGATGCATGTGGGTCTACATAAAAACATCTAAACAACATAATATTGACAGTCAAATGATCGACAGTCAAAATATCTAAACTGCAAAATATGTAAACACAAAATATCAACAAAATCAAAGTTATACTGGGGAAGGGTTTAAGTCTTTTCTTCACTGTTGTGTGACTTCAGAGTTGATATATATAATTAGCATGGGGTGTGTGTGGGGGTGCATGGTGACTTGCCCCCTCCGCAAAACACATTGAAAAATGTGATAAAATCTAACCATATAGAAAATCATTAAAAATCTGAAAATATTGAACTACATGTTGTCAACGGTTTTATAGGGGGACAAGCTCCCCCCTGCACCCTCACAACGTCTGCTAATTATATACACCACCTCTGAGGTTGCACAACAGTGGGGAAGGACATCAACCCTTCCCCAGTATAGGTTCATAAATGAGTACTAGGTTAACTGCCCTTTTGGGCCATTTGAAGTTTAGCCAGTTACCCCATGTGAGAATCAAACCCTACACCTTGTGTCTTTAAGGTAAGCACCTTAACCATTATGTTATCCTCCCATAACTTTGAGCTTGTTGATATTTTCTATTTGATACTTTGCAGTTTAGATATTTTAACTATCAATATTATGCTGTTTAGATCATTTGAAATATACTCATATATGGATCTGTAGGATTTCCTCAAAATAAGCAACAACAAGTTAAGACAACTCAGTGGAAGGAATATGCAACTTTAATGCAACTGCTTAAAAACCATAACAAAATGGATAAATTCGACTTAGCACTTTTGCCCTTATACATGAAAAAGGCTTCATCAGAGTCCCTTTCCTCAAAATGCCATAAAAGTGAACCTCTCATAATCAAACATAAAAGCGTGACCCACAAAATATTAAAAACAAACAAAAAAAGACATATTTTTTTGCAGGGGAACAAGCATCCCTGCATTCCCCACTGTCCCTGCTAATTATACAGACCAACTCTGAGACTGAACTGTAGTGGGGAAAGAGCAAATATCCAGATCCTCACTATTCTGTGATCCCTCATAAATGCTAGTACTTTCCGAACAGCTGATTTTCATTCAGTTGTACTAACTTTTTCAATGTTTTATTAAATAAATAGTCAATAAAATGCAGGTAAGCATATATATAAATGCATGTGGTTTATAACACACATACGTACATACATAGCTGTATAAGCACAGCCACTATTCATATAGCTTTGAAACATTGTTTTCTCCCCAAAAAAGATAAAAAGGTGTCCAGGATACATGCCATGTCTAGCTTGTAGTTGACAGCAGCAGGAATGGGCATCCATCGAAACACCTCTATCAAGTATCATCTGAGTGAAGGTTGACTGTAGCTGACCTTGCATAAGGCATACCTTTGATTGCACAGTGTTGTATGCATAGGCAACTACTGCAAGTATATATGGATAGAGACAACAGATGAGTCATAGGTTCATGGATGTTTACTAGGCTAATGACCACAAGGGCCTTTTTAAGCCTAGCCATGCATCCCAAATCTCTGGCATGTTCCTGTACCCTTGATAAGTGTAAGCAGGAGCTTGGGAGATGAACCATTTACAAGCAGAGCCTGGGAGATGAACATTTACTGGCTGCCTGTGTCCACTACAGATATAGGTGCTAAACCAGGGATGATTTTCCTGCTCCCCATCCAATGCCCAAGTTACACTTGAATTGGGATAGGGATGAAAGGAATATAGCTTGCATAAGTGGAGACTGCCTGCAGGAACAATACAGCTACCTCACCTTGTGGTAGACAGCTGAGTATTTCAGCTGCATGCTGTGCCAAGTATCTGCACCAACATAGTCTGTGTTTTTTGCTTATGGGGATTTCTCTACCCAAAGCAGTGAGATTATGACATCTGTGTGGCTATTACATAACAAGCTGTAAAGCATCTAGTGAAAACTCCTTTTGATTGACACACCTGACATGACTACTCTTGACTGCATCTGAACTTACAAATGGTACCATTCACTTTCATACAGCAAAACTGCCTAGGCAGATTTACAAAGCATTACCTTCTGGAAGCAGAGCAGCTAAGTGAAAAATGTAGCTTTTGATAAGCACAGCTTGTGAACCTGGGCCTGCAAAGTAGTTGATTGTCCATTGGCAATCTTTTGTAGAGAGATGAGACTCCTGGCTGCAGACAGAATTTATATCATGAAAGTTACTGAAGTGCTCTTTCTATGCATCATGCCTATGGACCTAGTCACACTAAGAGTCTCTCACTCTCGTGCACTTTCAAGAGCACCTGTGGAGCACACCAAGCATGCACAGACAGGTAAATGATTCCAACATGGAGGTCTTGCAACACATTACTTCTGCAGCTAATGGAGGCACTGAAGAACATATCTGCTTGTGTATTTAAGCATCATGCAGATAGTTCAAACACTTCATGATTTTTTTTCACATTCTTATGCCACCCTGACATGCCAACATTTTCATGGTATATTATGGACACCCCACCACAGGTCATGCTATCAAGATGCCCTATGTTGCACAACACATGCTGAAGAAAGTCATGACCATGGCCGTAAGATGCCAGCCATAATTCTCTGCAATGAAACCTGTTAAATGGACATGGCTTCTGATGGCATCATGTGTGGTGAGTCAACCAAGTGGTTCAACAAGGAATCAAAGATCTTCCTGTATTTGCAGCTTAAAGACCACAGAGAGTGCCTGTTTGGGGACTCCTATGAGGGCCGCAAGTATAACGTGGATACTTGGCACAGTATTGCCAGAGTAGTATCTAATACCACTGACACACCCTACACTGGTGAGCAGTGCAAACACCACTGCAGTGAACTGTGGTGGTGCCACCCTGATGTTCTTGGCTGCTGGGAATAAGGTCAGAGTAAGGGCATCTGAGAAGTACTTTAAATATCTATCCCCTCTACAGAGACATACAGATGCCAATGAGCTGTCAAACTAGATAAAATTCAGTTACTGGTTGTTAGAAAAATATGTATTAATGTGTATATCAGTGCTTTTAAAAGACCAAAAGGGTTAACACATTTATTCTATTTCATACTGCATAAATCCATATAAACTGCGAATGCTTTCTGACCATGCTTTCTGACCTTGTATTTTGTCAGCACAGCTGAAATCTTGCTTATGCCTTTGGAAATTTACTGAGAAGCAGATGATTTTCTGCTGGATTAGGAAAATAATGAATAGAACAATACCGTTTCTATAATGTTATTAAACTTAGACAATTAGCTCTGTTTATGCTATGAGAACATACACACCTGCAGGAAGGATAGATAAGTAGAACAAAGACTGCTTGAAGAATATGAACTATAATCTGTGTTTGCTTTGTGCTTGAATTAGCAGAGTACCTTGAATTGTAACACAGCACTGTAGAAATAATTGTAACTAGCTAATGGTCTCCAAGGCCATGTTGTTTTTCAAAAAGTTTCTCACAAATCTAGTAATGTCAGCAGAAAATCCTGAACAACATCTGCTGTGAAACAATATTGTAGGCTTGTATTGGATTACATCAGCTTTAGAAGGCAATGTCTTGTAAAACAGTATAAGAATGGCTTACTTCCTGTTACTAATCAGACAAACTCTGTATTTTTGCATGTTTTTGTCTCCTTGCCGCAAGAATTAAAGTGTCTTAACCTGAACCTTACGTGTATTGGTCTTTGAAGTTTTTTTCCTTTGACAGATTGGTTCTTCGGACCGGAAACCTTCACTTTGCCTCGGATCAGACAGGCCAGGTGGCTTGAAACTGTACGGGGAAGAAACCACATTGGTTCTTCTTATCTGAAAAGACCTCCAACTGAATTGTCGTGCAAAAGAGGCCAGCCACTTTCTGATCTGTGACTGAAGGACGGGTTTACCTCGAACCAGGTGATCAATCACAAGGGCTCAGGTAAGGTGAATTTACCTTCTCTTTTTTTCTGTTTTAGATCAGGGACTTGATTAGCATTGTTTTGTCAGGAGATTTGTTTTGTACAGGTCAGGGACAAAAAGATTGCTGTCTTGTCATAGATCAGGGAAACAGAATAGGTAGGCAGTCATTCTGGAGAGACTATAAAAAACCCGTGGTACCACGTAAAAGATAAGAAGGGTTACGTAACATTCTAAAGGTTAGAACAAAATGGGAAATAAGTGCACAAAAAGACCCCAAACTCCGCTGTTAACCGAAAACGCGAAATTTATGCAATCACAATGTGCCGATAATGTTAAATACTACTCAAAGTGGGTTAATAAGTATGAATTTGATGGTAAATTAGAAAAATCCTCACTTGTTAAACTTGTCAAACAGCTTAAAACCGATTCCAGAGGTCGGGTAAAAAAGCAACGTCAATTAGGAATTCCTCAGGCACACAGGTGGATTGAGGTAGCAAACCGTAGGGAACAAAAGAGCAATAATTCAAAACTAATGTTTTTAGATAAGGAGGATAGTAACTTAGTAATAGCATCGGCCCCTCCGCCCCCTCCGCTTCCCTTACCAGAATATGAAGCAAGTGGACAAGCTGGTCCACCCCCACAATATCCTTCTATTCCTGCAAAAGCAAAACCGTTTATCAGAGATCCTGTCGAGACTAGGTCTCGAACACGTAACTCAAGAGGGGATATTGAGTTGTATCAAATAAATAGAAATTCGCGGTCTATGAGTGAAGAAGAGATATGCCCACTCATAGAAGTACCTAATCCTCAGGCAGGACAAGAAGGACAGGACCCAACTCTCCTAGTGTACAGACCGTGGACACCGGAAGATATCCGGAAAGCCACTGAGGGAATTCCCCATCCAAAAGTTAATTTTAGAAAATAATTAGAAGACTTACAAGGCATGATGTTAAGTTATAACTTAAACGGAGAAGAAGTAGAAAAAGTAGTCAGACATGGAACCAGATTGGCACATGATCAGTGGCAACTGGAATCCCTGTGACACTGAACACAAACCCCTCCCACATAGCAGTGCAGAGCTAGACAACAGAGTGAAAGGTCTTGCAGACCGAATCTCTGAGAAATGGAAACCTAGGGCAGACTGGACTTGCATTAATCAATGCATCCAACAAGAAGGTGAAACTGTTGACAGATATTATGCCAGATTATTAGAGTGTTTTAATAACCATTGTGGAATGCAGGTTCCTGATGATCAAACACATGATTCCCCATATGAGCAGCAGTTAAAGAATGCATTTTTAAAAGGCAGTATTGCACCCATAAGCAGCTTTATCACAAAGCATATGGTAGATCATCGTACAAGTAGACTACAGTCACTACTTGAATATGCTAGACATGCCGAGAGGCATTTTAATAGCAAAAAGAAAAAGAAAGCCCAAGTATTTTCTGTAGAAGATGGAGCAGAAGTTTATGTAGTACAGCCCGGGAAAAAGGGCAAGAAAAATGCCCAGGGAAACAAACAATCTGATCAACGATCAGAGGACTTTGAGGCACGAAAGAAAAAAGGGGAGTGCTTTAAATGCGGTAAAAAGGGACACTTGGCAAGGGATTGCAAGAAAAACAAGAAGGCAACCACGGAAGATAAAGAGAGTGAGGACTGACTATATGATAGCCAGGAATCACTAGAAGGAAATAGCCGAGAAAAGACAAATGCAAATGTGATAGAGGGAGTAGAGGATGCGACAGAAGAAATAGAGGAAGTGCAGGAAGTCACGGATAGTGAAGAAAATGAAATTTTAGACTTAGCTTTATTGAGCTTGGAGCTCTATTTAGCAGACACGAAACCAGAAGTTACACTCCTTGTAGAGGGAGGGAAGTCAACTTCTTGTGTGACTCAGGAGCATCAAGGACCCTGATACATCCCTCCAAACTACCAGAAAATTCAGTCACCTGATTACACATTAGTGAAAGCAGCTAATGGACAGCTGTATCGGGGGCCCCTCTCCCATAACATCGCAATAACTGATCCTGTTTCAGGATTGACCCAGAAAAGCAAAATTGTTGTTTCTGCAAAATGCCCAGTAAACCTCTTGGGCAGAGACCTTATGCAGCTATTTGGCATAGCAGTAGTACCAACTATGCAGGGTATGGAAGCACAGCGACAAATTGATACTTTTGCAGTGCGATCGGAGGGTGAAACATTTTATTGGTACAGCCAGGACTTAGTTACGACTGGTCCAGGGGCAGTAACCGAAGAGCTGATGAATGTAGCCATCAGCAAGTTCCCCTCCCTTGAAACTGATAAACAACATTTGTTGCACTGTACTCTGTATTATTGTAGCACACCAGGACCTGACAAGGAATATGAGCAAGAGTTGTTTAGAAACCGTGCAAACAGATTAGTATTACGTAATCTGTACTGGGACATAGAAGGGAACAGTGTAGTTAGCTGTTCATCACCCCAGGAGTTCTTTGCACTTTATAAATCTAATCGATTATCACATGTAAGCTTAACTAAGGACAAAAATGTAAAATGGGCAGAAAGGTCACAAGATGGGAAAAACAGCCAGAGTTAGAACTGTCAGAACAGGGAGTACAGAAGCAGAAGTTAAATTGGATAACACAGACACACCCAGCTGTACACTTGCAGTCTAGCGAGGGTTATGGCTGACAAAGTTTGCAGATGACTGTAAACTGGGCGCCATAGTAGAAAACACATCTGACACAGATATCCTTCAGAAGGGTCTCACAGAAACGGATAACTGGTGCCAGAGCCACGGCCTAAAGTTAAATGCCAAACAATGCATAGTCATACCCTTCAGGAAAAACAAGGTTACCCCTAGCTACCAAATAGGTGGCAATCCACTGAGCACAGAAGAAGTTATCAGGGACCTGGGGACCCAGGTTGATAGTAGTCTGTCATTCGACACCCATGTAGCTAAAGTAGTTAGGAAGACGTTCTACATTGCCCACCTTATCATGAAGGGTTTCTCATCTAGATAAAGGGAGGTCATAGTCTCCCTTTACTCATCACTCATCAGACCAATGATTGAGTACAATGCCCCATTCGGAATGTATCTGACCCGACACTTGCAGCAACTGGAGAGGCCACAAAAGTTCCTCACCAAAAGGATAAAGGGTCTCAAAATCTGTCCTATGCTGCCCGACTGAAAGAACTCCAGCTCTACTCAGTCGCCACTGCTTGCTCAGAGGTGACCTTTGCCTAACATACAAGGCCATGTCAAACCCAGATTTGATGAATATGCTTCACCTCAAAAATCCAGATTCATCAGAGCCACAAGGCGGAGACTTAAACCTTGACACGACTATTAATAGGACGTGCTGGAGGGATAGATTCATCACCCAAAGACTCCCTATGCTGTGGAACAAAATCCCGGTACATGTCAGGCAGAGCACCTCGCTGGCCTTGTTCAAGAGAAATCTTGACCAATGGATGGGAGATCGCAGATATACCCCAGGGATTACCTCAGTGTCATTGCTCGACAGAGGCACAGCAAAATAATGGGTTTAGTTCCCCATAATAAAGGGGTGGTGTAAGCCACAAAACGATGGGCTAGGCTTGTAAATGCCCTCGGGCAGATAGCCTAGTATGAACCTATGAACCTATGACAGCTGATTAACACTCTTATTAAAAGAGGAAGAAGATGCCTTACAAAGCATACCAGAAACTCTCTGGTCAACAGGCAAATCAGATGTAGGACTTATTCGTACAGCAGGACCAGTTACTATCACGCCAAAGTCAGCATTTAGACCACAAAAGAGACAGTATCCCTTGAGAAAAGATGTGGAGGTAGGAATCAAACCTATTATAGCAGCTTTACTTAAGGAAGGAGTACTGGTGGAATCTCCTGATTCACTATGTAACACACCCTTATTTCCTGTTAGGAAAGCAAATGGAGAATGGCGTATGGTCCAAGATTTACAAGCTGTGAATGACGCAGTAATACCAAGGGCACCTATGGTGCCAGATCCACACACCCTGTTGAATGATTTAAAACCTCAACAGAAATATTTTTCTGTGGTAGATATCAGCAATGCGTTCTTTTCGATACCAATACACCCTGACAGCCAACATTGGTTTGCATTCACATTTCAGGGGAAAAGGTACACATATACGTGACTACCACAGGGATATTGTGAAAGTCCGACAATATTCTCACAAGAGATGGCAAGCAACTTGGCGGGATTTACCCCACCGAGAGGTAGTCAGATTTTACTTTATGTTGATGATATCCTGCTGGCAGCCCCCACCCAGCAAGATTGCAGAGAAGATACCGTAGCATTATTACAATTTTTAGCCACTCAAGGACATAAAGTAAATAAAAATAAATTGCAGCTTTGGAGAAAGCAAGTTAAATACCTAGGATATGTAATATTCAAAGAAGGCAGAACATTAGATGAGAACAGAAAAATAGCAATTTTACAAGCACCAAAACCTACTACCAAGAAGGAAATGATGTCCTTCCTGGGTACGACCAATTTTTGTCGGAGCTGGATTCCAAACTATGCCTTGGAATCTGCACCTCTGACTAACTTGATATACAAGAAGCCTATGGCAGCACAAGATTTATTACAATGGACACCAGAAGCAGAATCTGCTTTCTGCAAATTGAAACAGTTGATAGCATCCTCATTAGTTTTAGGATTACCAAACTATCATAAACGTTTTTTTCCAAACTGTGGATTGTAAGCAAGGTTATATGACATCAGTGTAACACAACAGCATGGGGACAAGTAACGCCCCATTGCTTACTATTCATCACAACTGGACCCAGTGGCGCGGTCTTTACCCCACTGTGTACAAGCAGTAGTCGCAGCTGCAATGGCAGTGCAGGCTTCAGCCTCAGTAGTGTTGTTCCACCGTCTCACACTGAGAGTGCCTCATACAGTCGCGATTATTTTACTGCAAAAAAAAGTAGCATATCTTTCTCCTGCTAGGCATCTTTCCTGTATGACTATATTGTTGAGCCAACCTCATATGACAATTGAACGATGCACGACTTTGAATCCGTCTACCTTGCTTCCAACTCCTGCAGATGGCATACTGCACAGCTGCCTGCAGGAGATTGAGCAAAAGACACTGCCCAGAAAAGATCTCACGGATGTTCCCTTGGATGATGCCAAGGTGACATACTACGTGGATGGCTCATGCAAAAGGGGTCCAATAGGACAGAACCTAGTAGGATATGCAGTAGTTTCTGATACTGAGATTAAAGAAGCAAAATCTTTACCACACAATTTATCTGCACAAGCAGCAGAACTGATTGCCTTGACACGGGCATGTACCTTAGCAAAGGGTGAATGTGTGAACATTTTTACTGATAGCCAGTACGCTTTTTCTACTGTACATGTTTTTGCGCAACAGTGGAAAAATCGAGGAATAACATCTACTGGCAAACAAATCAATCATGCACAGTTCATTTTAGATCTTTTAGAATCTATTCAGTTACCTCAGAAAGTAGCTATCTGTAAATGCATAGCTCATACCAAGCAACAGGATAAAATTTCAAAAGGTAATGCGAGAGCTGATACAGCTGCAAAGCAGGCAGCTTCAGCTTCAGAAGTATTTCTTTGGAATGAGGAATTACAACCTTCTGAGATTTTAGACTTAGAAATGTTAAAAACAATGCAGACACTTGCTACGCAAGTTGAGAAACAAAGATGGATAAAACGAGAAGCAATTCTCGATAAAGGGCTGTACATCTCCAAAGAGGGAAAACTGATATTGCCATCTAACTTGTTTAGATATGCAGCTTTGTTGAGCCATGAGCAATGCCATGTCTCAACAGGGGGGATGGTACAGTTAGTGAACCGCGTGTTCACAACATATGGATTCATAAACTACACTAAAAATTTTTGTTTGTCATGTCACGTTTGTAATAAACATCATGCACAAGGGGCATTAAAGCCCAAGCAAGGGAGTTTCCCTACACCACCGTACCCATTCCATACTATCTGTATGGATTTCATAGAACTGAACAAATGCGAAAACAAGAAGTATTGTCTTGTCATTGTAGATATGTTTTCCAAATGGGTGGAAGCTTTTCCGACCAAAAATCTAGACGCAGCTACTGTTGCGAAAACCCTTGTTAAAGAAATCATTCCTAGATTTGGCATACAGGAAAGGATCTACAATGACAATGGCACACATTTTGTAAACCAAACCATACAACAGTTGAGCAGGTATTTTGGAATTTCTTTAAAAAATCATTGTGTGTATCACCTTCAATCTGCAGGATTGGTAGAGAGACACAATGGAACTTTGAAGAATAAGTTAAGGAAACTTATAGAGGAAACACAGAGAAATTGGGTGTACTGTCTGCCCCTGGCACTGTTGAGCATGAGAACTGTTCCGAATGCAAAGGGATTGACTCCTTTTGAGAAGTTATTTGGACGAGCGTATTATATACCTCAGTGGAAACCTCTCATGCCCGCAGACCAGGAAGCCGACTGTACACTTGCTGAGTATATGAGAAGATTGTTGAATTCTAAACATTTGCTGCCGTTAAATTCTGTTTCAGATAAAGAACAAACAAGCCCATCCGAAGCAGCAGTAGTCCCAGGCACGTGGGTCTGGGTGAAAGTCATCAAAAAGAAGAACTGGATGACACCAAAGTGGGAAGGCCCATTCCAAGTGCTACTGTCAACACCCACCACAATCAAGATTGCAGAGCAAGCATCTTGGATTCACCTGACACACTGTAAACTGGTTAAGAACTTTGAACTGGACAAAAAACTTGTTACTGTTACACAACAAGAATAAAAATGACAAAATCCAGAGCAAACAGGAATGCAGAACAACCACAGAAGTATTGCACGATCATCCTGTTAACTATACTGGTGACACTAATTTTTTTGTTGTGGCCTTTCCTTTTTCCAGCCACACAAGCTGAACTGAAAAAACGTGATGCGTTACTTATAGACTGGCACCCGAACTTTAACACTTACCAAGCAATTAAACATGTGTATGCTGAGACTTTTAATGTTTCGAATTGTTGGATCTGTACAGCTTTACCGACAGCATACGGGGGAATACTAATGACTGCAGTCCCCCTAGGGGTCAATGAGGCCTGGGAAAACTTAATTTATGACACCACAACCGTTAAATCACAAGATAAAATAGCATTGCACTTGTCTGTTCCACAGAAGGGAAATGTGTGTTTTTACAAAAATGATACTGTTCAGGTGGGTTGGAGCAATTGCAATGTGACAGTTTCTTACAAATGTTACACTAAAGCAAATAATGCAGGTTCTTACTGTAATACAGACTATGATTCATTTCTTGAATTGATGCATAAAACAATTAATGAAGTACAACATAATTCTGTTCTTTTTATGCAACTGTCTATAATTGATAAGAAAATGTTTCATGCAGGGCAAGTATATGTTAATAGCAAAGTTACTACTAAGGTAGAAGATTTTTATTTTGTGTGTGGCAAAAAGGCATACAAATGGTTACCTGAGAATTGGTCCGGCAGTTGTTTTTTGGGTTAACTGGTTCTGGCCATACGACACACTGCAGTTTTACTTCGAGGTAGAATTTGAAATGCCCGAGAGGTCACCAAGAAACCTGTCAAGAAACCTGAGAATCCAGTGGGAAAAATCGAAGCGGGCTGGAGAAACTATCATTCCATGGGCGATAAACTGACACATATGGACTTGAGTGATACTGTTATATCGTGGGCAGGCATATTACCAGCATATGGAGCAGTGAAATCGATTTGGGAGCTGAGAAAACTGTCTAAACTCCTCGAAGTAATGAGCAATGCAACTTTTTCCGCTTTCGAATTAGTAACTGATGAACTGAATGCTATGAGAACTGTGGTGTTTCAAAACCGCATGGCTCTTGACTTCACCCTAGCGGCGAGAGGTGGTACGTGCACTTTAATCCAAGAAGAGTGCTGTTCATACATTCCTGACAACCAGCACGAGATAGACAACCATTCTGAGGAGATTCAGCAAGTGTCGGCCATGACCAAACCAGGCCCAAACCCACTGACGGACTTTTTCCAGAAATGGTTTGGGAGGTGGGGTACCATCCTAATGAACATCTTGATTGCCATTTGTGTAGGTATGCTCCTGTTAGGAGTATGTGTTTGTTGTGGCATCCCCTGCATGAAAAGATTGATCAAAGATTTTATAGACATGTCGGTTTCTGAAACCTTATATCAAAGTACTGAGTTTGAAGAACTGTTAAAGACTGAAATGCTTTCATAAGTTAAACTGAATGACTCTCTGAACTGCAAATCCTGAATGGAAGAGGTTAGGAGAAGAAACAAACTGTTTATGCTTTTGAAAGTAGAATAAAAGTATTAATAGGGGGGAAAATGTTAGAAAAATATGTATTAATGTGTATATTAGTGCTTTTAAAAGCCCAAAAGGGTTAACACATTTATTCTATTTCACACTGCATAAATCCATATAAACTGCGAATGCTTTCTGACCATGCTTTCAGACCTTGTATTTTGTCAGCACAGCTGAAATCTTGCTTATGCCTTTGGAAATTTACTGAGAAGCAGATGATTTTCTGCTGGATTAGGAAAATAATGGATAGAACAATACCATTTCTATAATGTTATTAAGCTTAGACAATTAGCTCTGTTTGTGCTATGAGAACATACACAGCTGCAGGAAGGAACAAAGACTGCTTGAAGAATTAGCAGAGTACCTTGAATTGTAACACAGCACTGTAGAAATAATTGTAACTAGCTATTGGTCTCCAAGGCCATGTTGTTTTTCAAAAAGTTTCTCACAAATCTAGTAATGTCAGCAGAAAATCTTGAACAACATCTGCTGTGAAACAATATTGTAGGCTTGTATTTGATTACGTCAGCTTTAGAAGGCGATGTCTTGTAAAATAGTATAATAATGGCTTACTTCCTGTTACTAATCAGACAAACTCTGTATTTTTGCATGTTTTTGTCTCCTTGCCGCAAGAATTAAAGTGCCTTTACCTGAACCTTACGTGTATTGGTCTTTGAAGTTTTTTCCTTTGACACTGGTTTATAATTATACTGCCTGGATGCTAGCACAAAAGCAATTTGGAGATAGTACCAGAAAATAAATCAGAGAAGGAGAAGAAAAAACTTTGTCTGGGAAGAATCCTGCAGTTGTTCAGCAAGAAGCAGTTAAAGTTTCAGCTTTCGTGCAGGAGATGGATTCCACTAATTTAGAAGAAAAAAATAAATAAATCAAATCCACTCAGTTTTAAAATAAGGGAAACACTGAAGGAATATATAAAGTCAAATAAAAAAAGGCAAGAAAAATAGAAGATGCGATAACTAGCTATTCGGATGAGTCAATAAAACAGCAAAAATCAGAGCTTGAAATGAAGAAAAGTCTGTTTGAGGGTTCCCAAGAACAGTAGTTTAAAAAGAAAAGGCAACACACAGGGGAAATCTGGGATTTTCTGCTGTATCACAGAAAATGGAAGGAACAGACTGCATTGATTTTATAACAGTACAAACAAGCAACTGGAGTGGAGTTCCACAGCAAGATTTGTTAATTGATAAGGCACGCTGTGTCTATGCTCCCAATTTGGTCCTGAGAATGTAGCCAAGATCTATATTAAAGGTACAATCATACCAGCAAAAAGAGTTATTACTGAAAAAACTGTGGCCGTAAATGTATTAAAAACTGGGGACAACAGAATGTTTGTGAAAAATGATTATTTATTATACACCAGGCAGAAGAGAATCAAGTTTATCCCTGCAATTGTGCAATGTTGAAAAGCAGGTGTGAGATTCAAGTTGCTGTATCTAGCTGTCTCCACAGTCATTTTTCCCAGGAGAAAAAAGGCATTTTGGAAGCAGAACATGATAAGGCAGAAATAAAAAAGTTTAGTCAACCAAGGGTGAGCCAGCAGGCAGAAGGGGACTCTGCTTCTCATTCTTCTGATAATAGCAAATTCCATAGATAGATGTTGTCAGGGGCACCTTTTCCATTGTTCCAAAGGAAAATGCTTAAGTGACTGAAATAAAGCACAGGAGTTGACTAGAAGAATTGAGATTCTTTGGAATTGAATCAGAGACCGGTGCTGAGAGACAGAGATGACCAGGAAGAATACCAACATCGTGAAATTAGTAAGTCTATCAGACCTCTAAACTGTCTCTATTTCATAGGAACATTCTTATTTTCAGGCCTGATTTACCACTGCACAGGATGTCTCTATTTTTGGAGATCTGTCTCAATTTTCAGGCATGAGTAACCTCTTCATACAGTTTTCTGAATTACTCTTGTCAAATGTAATTTTTCAAGCTGTCTAATACACAGAAAACCAGACTACGTGACTAAGATACTAGTACCACCAATAACTTAAAGAGAGAGAACACATTTTACATCTTCCTTTTTTAAGCAAAAATAAATGACCTTGTGTGGTAGAATTCTGCAATACAATTCATTAAAATCTACAGAGTTTACATTGTCTCTGATAATGTGCTTACATTTTCCACCATTTTCAACCTCTATTTTTATATATGCTTTTCTGAGTAGCATTCCACATTCCTACTGAAAGTGGGAAGAGTCATGGGTTAGTTGGTATTCACATTTCATGCTAATTGGATTACTAGATGTTTAGCTGGATGTTCCTACTTTTCAAGGGACTTTGTTCCTGTTTTCAGTATCTGCAGGTTGAGTGGTATTGAATACACATAAGACTGTAAAGTATAAATCCCAACAACTATAGGAATAGATGTGTGAAATGTGGTTTTGCAAGAATAGGCAAAGAAAGATTGGTATTCTGCTGAATGTACTAAACTGGTGAGTGAACTGTATATCATCTTATTAATGTTTAGAAGGACACTGAAGGGAATGAAGAATTAAAAATACAGGTGCATAAGTCCTATAATCTGTAACAGTAGATGTTCACATTTCACATTGTCTCAGTAGTATATGAGTTCTGTGCCTGCACAAACCCACAATGGCAGCTTTCCAGAGTTTAAAATGTTCTCTGAGTCCCAGTGACTAAATCCTCCTCATTACTGGAAGGCTAATCCCTGACAAAGGAAGTCAATTGTTCAGGCTTTTAGTGCTATGTAGGAAGAATCGAGAAGAACCAGGGGCAAGAATTGCCTGAAACCAACCAGTTTGCAGCCAGAAAAACACCGGTGCAAAAAACAAAGCCAACCAACAACACAACACGGTGGGATGCCATCGAACTAGATATACATGTGTATATATACATATATATATATATATATATATATATATATATATATATATATATATATATATATATTAGATATATATGTATATATATATATATATATATATATAAAAAATAAGGAAGATGGTGCATGAGTGCTGCTACTGAGGCAGTATGAAATTCATGTACTGTTACAGGTAAGTAGGACTTATGCAACTGTGCTATATTCATCATTCACACTGCCACAGTAGCTTATGGGTAGATTCTGAATGTTTACCCTTCTTGGGAGGAGAAAGAATACGGATTCAGGAGCCCCTGAAATTTGAGAAAGAATCCATTTTGTAGTGCTTTGTAAAGGTACGAACAGATGACCAGTTTACTTAACTTAGAATGCTTCTAGAGTCCATTCCTTTCTAATATGCCACCAAAGAGGTCAAAGATCTGGTGGGATATGCCTTAACATTGCCTACAATAGATTCACCATGGTGGCAGTAACAAAAAAAATAAATAAATAAATAGCAGAAGACAAGTTGTGAGCAATCATTTGCTTAGAGATAGGTTGAGCCTTCTTAGCCCAGAATAGGAAATAAGCAGCTGCTCAGCCTTCCTAAAGGGCTTAGTTCTGTCAAAGTAATACTCAAGCTGCTTGCACACATCCAAGGCATGCAGAATCTTTTTCTCCTTGTTTTCAGGTAATGGAAAGAAGACTGGGAGACTGATGGCTTGATGCAGGAAACATTCAGAAACAACTTTTGGCGTGAAAGATGGATCAGTCTGTAAAACAACCCTGTTCTTATGGAAAATCAGATAAGACTGTCCCACCATAAGAGCTTGCAGCTCAGAGACTCATCTTGCAGATGTCAGAGCAATAATCAAAACAGTTTTCCAAGTTCTGAAAGGCAGATTTAAAAGAAAATAAGGTCATTTTTTCAGAACAATGCTGAGATCCCAAGGAGAAGGAACTTCGTTTCTAGGGGGTCTCACGTGCAACACACCTTTCATTAAGTGTTTGACCACAAAAAGATGAAAGAGGGGGGGTCCATGGGCAAACAAGTTGAGATGGCCAAAAGATGCACCTTGATAGATGCATAAGAAAAGCCATTGTTGAGTAGCTCATATAAATATTTTAAAATGGTGGTGGGGAGGGGTAAATACCATAGTTGGCCCCCTGTCATTGCTTATGCACCACATAGGTTCATAGATTAGTACTAAGCTAACTGCCCTTGTGAGCCATTTTAAGCTTAGCTAATTATCCCTTGTGAGACTCAAACCCTGTACCTTGTGTTTGTAAGGCAAACACCTTAACCATCAGTCCACCCTCCCACCTGTAAAAAGACTCTTCCATTGTAAACATAACATTTTTCTACCTGCATGTTTCCTTCCATCCCGCAGTACCTGCTGCACATTCTCCATGGACCAAGTGCTTAAAAGAAATCAGGACAGAATCATCCAGACTATTAGATGCAATTGCTGTAAGTTACGGGTGCAACAATTACCTCTGACACTGTTTGAGCAGATCCAGCGTGTGAGGAAGCCTGTGGTAATTGCCCTTGGCCAATTCCATTAAAAAGGAGAATAAACTTTGCCTGGGCCAAAAGGGGGTCACCACAATGATCTTTGGTAATTCTTTCTGAATCTTCAGAAGTATCTGTGAAAAACTGAAGGGCTGCTAGCCCAGCCAGACAGAATTTTGTACATAATTCTATGTCATTGTTGTTGTACCTTTCGGCTTTTCCCGGTTAGGGGTCGCCACAGTGGAACTCTGGTCCGCTAATGATTGGCAGTAGATTTTTACGTACAGAGTTGCCAGCCCTGATGCACAACCTTCAACGAAGGTACGCCCATTCATGCATGTCTCCACACAGAATAAGAAGTTATGTCTTACCATAACATTCCATGTTAGTTGTCTTCTTCTCGCCTTCTTTCTTGCTGGATGGGTTCAGAGCCGAATCTCGGCTCCGACTCGGCCTATACTATAGCTCAAGAGCTATTTTTACCGGCTCGAGGCAGTCCTATATCCCACAATACCATGCGCTAACTCCCCAGATCTCGTTTGGAAGCTAAGACATAGTATAAACAACAATCTTATAATAAAAATATTATAACCCTCTTTATTAGAAAATTACCTGTTAGTAATAATACTAAGGATACCAGGAAAGACGCAACATATTGTATCTCCAAAAAGAAAGGACTCAATCTCGAATCTGTCCAGGCTAGGGGGCAGGAGGGAGGGACGCAAGAAAGAAGGCGAGAAGAAGACAACTAACATGGAACGTTATGGTAAGACATAACTTCTTAATGTTAAGTTGTCATTCTCGCCTTCATTCTTGCTGGATGGGACAGCGTCCCTAGCACCTTAGCCCTGGGTGGCTCAATGAAACAGACTCCTGAGTACAGTGGAACCAAAATCAGCTCTATTTCTGGAGGCTAAGTCAAGCTTGTAATGAGCAATAAAAGTATGTTTGGAAGCCCATGTAGCCGCTGCACAAATGGCATCTAGTGGTAACCTTGCTTGAAACACCTTTGAAGTTGATAGAGCCCTGGTTGAATGAGCCTTAGGCCTAGAGGGAAGTTGCCTGTGTCTCAACTCATAGACCAAGGTAATAATAGATGTCAGCCATCTGGAAAGGGCAACTTACAAAACTGGAAGCCCTTTCTTACCAGCCGCATAAGAGAGAAAGAGCTGATCTGACTTTCTGAATTGTTTTGTCCTGTCTAGGTAATAGCGTAATTGGCGATGAACATCTAATGAATGTAATTTTTGTTCAGCTCTGTTGGTATAGTCTGGGAAAAAGACAGGTAAGTCAATAGAATGATTCAAATTTGCTTCCGATAGCACTTTTGGAAGGAAGGAAGGGTTTGTTCTGAGAGTTACCCTGTCTTTATGAAAAACCAAATAAGGAGGATGGACAGACAAGGCTTGGAGTTCCGAGACCCTTCTGGCGGATGTTATAGCTACTAAAAACAGCGTTTTCCAAGAAAGTAGTTTGAAGGAACAAGAAGCTGCAGGTTCAAAAGAGGGCAGAATTAGTGAGGTTAGAACTAAATTCAAGTCCCATTGTGAAGGTGGATCTTTTACTGGAGGTCTGAGCAAAAGGATACCCTTGAGAAAGGCTTTACAGAGTTTGTGGGACATAATATTTGCTTCTGAGAGTCCAACATGAAAATTAGCAATGGCCGCTAATTGTACTCTGATAGTGGCCGATGATGATCCAGAATGAAAAGGCTCCGCCAGAAAGTCCAGAACCTCATGAATGGGTGCATGAAAAGGATCTAAGGACCTATTTTGCGCCCAGATTGAAAAACGCTTCCATTTACTAGCATAAGTCTTCCTAGTATTGGACTTATGGGAGGCCAGAATGATATCACGAACAGGAGGAGAAATGAGGGGAAGCCTGGCTATGGCTGGAAGTGGAGCAACCAAGCTGTGAGGTTGATGGAATGTAGAGACTGATGCAGCTTGCCCGTGAGGTGGGTCAATAGATCCGGAAGGGGTTCCAGATGCCAAGGCTGTTCCAGTAGGTATTTGTGCAGGAACGGGAACCAAACTTGTCGAGGCCAAAACGGGGCAATGAGGATCATTTTGGATCTCAGTACGATTGCTTTCTGAATTAATTGCGGGATCAACGGAAAAGGAGGAAAAGCATAGAGAAGACCCCGGGGCCAAACGTGAACAAGAGCGTCTCTGAGCGGTTGGCCTGGCAGAGGAAAAAGTGTGAAGAAGTCGAGGCACTTGCTGTTTTGGGGAATTGTGAAAAGGTCGCAGCAAGGTTGGCCCCACTTCTGAAAGATTCCGTCTGCTACCGCTTGATTTAGAGACCACTCGTGAGGCATGAAGATAGTTCTGCTCAATCTGTCTGCTATGACGTTGGACTTCCCGGGGATGTGCATTGCTATCAGAAACCGTTGAGATGAAATCGCCCATTGCCAAAGTCTGAGTGCTTCTCGACAGAGGGGATAGGATTTTGTTCCACCCTGCTTGTTTATATACCACACCACAGACATATTGTCCGTCTGAATTGCTATAGTCCCTTTGGGAAGAGAGCTCTGAAGGGCTTGCAACGTCAAAAGCACCGCCCTCATCTCCAGGACATTTATGTGCAGGTGGCATTCTGACTGTTGCCAAGTGCACTGGACCATCCTGCCCTGATAATGCCCCCCCCCCACCCGATCAGGGAGGCATCCGTTGTGACAGTGGCAACTGGAAGGGGGAGAACAAAGGGTCTGCCCTGAAAAAGCTGAGGGGAAACCATCCACCAGGAGAGATGTTTCTTGCAAGATGGGGTTATCCAAATGTTGTGGGTCATTGGTAGCTGTTGAAAAGACCACTGAGAAAAGAGCATCCACTGAAGAAGCCTCATGTGGAAGCGGGCTAATGGAAGTAGAAGAATTGCCGCCGCCATGAGGCCCAACACTTTCAACACTCGGTTGACCTGGACTTTGTTGGGCTGAAACAGGGTCTGAACATTCCGCCTTATGTCTGCCACTCTCTGGGGTGGTAGTGTTGCAGACATTTCTGTGGTGTTTAATACGGCGCCTATAAAGTCACGTGCTTATGGACAATGAAAGAAAGATTTTGAACAAAGGTTTGTCCTTCATTCCCTCTCAGGGGACTGATGTAAGTGATTTAATTGTTGACATAAAATGTTTTGTTAGAAATATTGCACTTGGTTTACAGTTTGGCAACAATGTTTTTAATACTGATGTTATGTCTTTTTAAAAAACCTTCTACTTATATGCCTGCTATACATCCTTTATTGGAAAGTTTTGAAAGAGCTTGCAGTGATGATTTGTTGAAGTTTTTTGAATCTGACAATATAAAACTTGATTTTTACAATATTAACAAGGAAGAGAAGTTAGCTCTTCATGATTTAAAGAACAATACTAGTATAGTCATTCGACAAGCTGATAAAGGGGGAGCTACAGTACTTCTAGATACAGGCTACTACCATGATACTATGTTAGAAATGCTCTCAGATACTACTACTTATAAGAGACTGAGCATGTCAGATCTAGATAAGTTAATAAAAACAGTACATGCAGATTTATATGACATGTTGATGTGTGGAATTATTGATGAAGAACTTTACAAATATTTTTTGATAGAGAAACCTGTGATACCAGTAATTAGAGGTTTACCTAAGGTACATAAGACCACACATAATCCTCCACTTAGACCAATAGTATCTGGCAGAGGCTGGTTAACTGAGACAATATCTATTTTTCTAGAAAAAAACTTGAGACCAGTCGTGGAATCTACTAGATCTATATTACGTGATACGAAACAGTTCTTGGAAACACTAGCACCTTTCAATGAGAACAATATTCTAGAAACTACAGATTATATGGTAACACTAGACGTTGTTTCTCTTTTCACCTGCATACCCAATGATGTAGGGATAGATTTCTTAAGGTTATATTTGTTAAACAAAGGACTTAGCAACAATCAAGTTATTAAACTCACAATGTTGTTAGAAATGGTTCTTTGTCACAATGTTTTTACCTTTAATAATGAATACTTCCTTCAAATTAAAGGAGTAGCTATGGGCACATCTTGTGCAAACTCTTATGCTAACCTTGTGTTAGCATACTGGGAGAATACGTATGTTTTAGAACATTTGGCTTACTCCACTTCTATAAGATATTATAAACGTTTTGTTGATGATCTTTTTTTAATTTGGGGAGGCACATTAGAGCTCCTGAAAGAGTTTGTTCTATATATTAATGGAACTACCACATTTCTTAGGTTGACTGAAATGTATTCACAAAACACAATTGATTTTTTAGATGTGACATTAAGGAAAAAAGACAATACTCTAGAAACAGAAGTATTTAGGAAGGTATGTAGGAAGAATGCTATTCTTCACAGAAGTAACATGCATCCCCCCCATATACACAAAAACATTGTGAGTAATCAAGTGAAATGTTTTTCTAATATAACTAGTGATGATTTGGTTTTCTCTGATGCATTAAAAACTATAGAAAGTGATTTTAGGCATAGAGGCTATTGCAATAGAGATATGCGTTCTTTGGACACTTTTGAACGTACACATCTAGGACGTCCTTTTATTAAAAAACAAGGCAGCATAGATGAGAGACCTATAGTGAGGAATAATGATAAGAGGAGACTAGTGATACCCTTTACTAATAATAATACTTCTATTGTCAACATTATTAAGAGACATTGGAATATTTTACAGTTAGATGATGGCATAAAAGACTTAGTGGGTGAAAAACCATCCTTTAGCTATAAGAATACTAAATCTTTAAAACGTATGCTTTGTTATGAGAGAGTGCCTAAGAATAAGATCTCCTCTGAGAGAAAGGGTACATTTGCATGTCGCTCTTGCAACCAGTGTATATATATAATGAAATCTAATGTTTTTATACATCCAGAAACTGGTGTTAAATATGAGTTTAATGAATACGCTGATTGTAAGTCAAGAAATGTGATTTATTTAGCATCCTGCATAAAATGTTATTGTTTCTATATAGGAAAGACTAATAGAACCTTAAGAGAAAGGATACAAGAGCATTTGTATGCTATACATAGAGAGAATGAAGGGAATGCCCTAGCCAGGCATGTACTACAAAATGACACCAAACATGCCTTTAGATTTTTAGTAATAGGACAGTTAACAGAGACTGAAAGACTTGGTAATATTGGCAATAAGACAGAAAAAGCTGAGGCAAAATGGATAATTAAGCTATCTGCGAATAAAGGTCATGGTCTCAATGATAAATTTTCATTGAGACCATTCTTATTAGATAAACCTTTGAAACATTAAACAGTAGTAATATGTTTCACTATGTAATATATGTTTTAGTATGTTTTAACATTTTACTTCTACTATTCATTTATTAACATGAGATTTTTATGATATATTTATATAATTTTTATGGAAAGGAAATTATGTATTTTTGTAACTTGCATGTGACTTGCTAATGTGTTTTTCATTGGTGTTTTACTTATATATAAGTTGATTTAAATTTTATGGTTTGTTGAAGTCTGATGAAGCGTTCCAAGCAATGTGAAAGCGCTTACTTATTCGAATAAAGGACTTGTCTTTTCATTTATCTGGTTTTGCTTCGTTTGTTGTGGAGTATCATCCTCTTCTGATTTTGGATTTGTGTTTTTTTGGGAGGAGATACCTTACCCTGACAGTGTTCTTTTTTTGCTGAATGATACATTGACAAGGCAACAAGGAGGACTTTGCAAAATTTATAGAAATACCCAGATTGTTGCAAAGCTGAATAGTGTAATCCCTGGCCATTATGAGATCCTGCTTGGTGGTAGCGGAAATGAGCCAGTCGTCTAAGTATGGAAACACCTGGAATCCTTTCTGTCTCAAGTGAGCCGTGACCACTGCCAGACATTTGGTGAACACCCGGGGGGCTGTGGTGAGACCAAAGGGCAGGGCTCTGAATTGAAAATGACTGACTCCCAGCCGGAAGTGGAGAAACCTCCTGAAGCGTCTGTGTATCTTTATGTGGTAGTACGCGTCCTGGAGGTCTAACGAACACATCCAGTTGTCTCTGCCCAAAAACAGCAGAATGGACTGCAGTGTTACCATCCGAAATTTTGTCTTTAGCACAGATTTGTTTAACCTGCTGAGATCCAAAATAGGTCTCCAGTCTCCTGTCTTTTTTGGTACCAAAAAGAACCTGGAGTAAATTCCGGACCCTAGCTGATCTGCTGGGACTGCCTGGATGACTCTTTTTGCTAATAGCTTTTCTATTTCTAGCTGAGCCTGACCCCTTTGTGCGGGTGGTACATCTGGTAGGGGTCTTGGCGGCTGTACCGGGGGGATGGTAAAGGGGATTTTGTAACCCTCGGATATGATCTTCTGTACCCATGTGTCTCGGGAGAGGGATTGCCAGGCTTCCGGGTACAGAGATAATCTTTCCCCGACTGCCTCCGAAGGCGGACAGTCAGGCAGCTTCTCAGGGATGCTGAAAGGGTTGATCAGGAAAAAATTCCCTAGAACCCTGGTTCTGAGGACCCCCTCTGCCCCTGGGGCGGCGTCTGTTGTTATTTCCCCCTCTGCCTCTAGGGGGAAAATCACCACGTGCGGCAGGTGCGACTCCATGGGGTTTGCGGAACCACATCTTTCCCCCCTTCTGTCCCTTAGGATAAGGTCTAGAAGGGGTGGAAAAACGGACTCCCACGGCAGAGAGAGTTTTACCATCCTGCTCGCATCTGGTGAGGGTATTCTTCACCTGAGGTCCAAACAATTCCGACCCATCAAAGGGGGTGTTAGTGAAGGATGCCTTGAAGGGATCGGCAAAGTTACAGAGCCGCATCCAAGCGTGACGTCTTAACGCAACGCCTGTACCAGCGGCTCTACTTGCTCCATCGGCTGCATAAGAAATTAGCCGCATGGAGGAGTTAACAATGGAATTCAGGGTAGCCAGCTGAGAGTTTATTTTGTCCTTAAACCCCGCAGCAGAAGGATCCTGTACCATTTCACCCAGCTCTTTGAGCAAGTCTCTTTGAAGGCGGGTGAAATGACACAAATAGTTCAGCGATCGCATAGAAAAGGTTGCTGAAGCAAAGGTCCGCTTGCTGTACCTGTCCATGGTCCTGGACTCTTTGTTAGGAGGATGGACAGATACAGAAGGATCAGCCAATTCCTTCTTAGTGGCTGCTGCTACCACCATAGCATCAACTGAAACACCTTTGGTAATAAAGGATTTATCATCTGGTGCAGAAATAAATTTAGAAGGCCTCCTAGGGGTAGGTTCCATTGAATCAGGAGCTGCCCACATCTTTCTAGCCACTACCTCCATTAGTGGGTCGAAAGGGGGAGACACCCAGGAGGTGGAAGGGCGAGATCCAAAAGCGTCAAGGTAAACCGACTCATCCTCGGAAGGTTTGAGAGTGGACCAATTTCCCCTCTGTCTAAGGACTTCCAGGATGTCTGAAAAGGAGACATCCTCAGAGGGGGATCTGGGGGAACCTTCCGACTCATCCAAGTCGGTGTCCGACTTGACAGACTCGGGGGAGTCTATGTGCTTCCTCTTGCACTTTCTTTTCCTAGGGGGTTCCCCTGAAACTTCAGGGGAGCCCTCTGAAGAGGAGGAGATACCCAAAGTGGGTACCCCACGCTTTGGATCTCTGCTGACAGGTGCAAGAGAATGGCCAAAGACCGTAACAGGCACTATGGAGGGAGGAGCCGCAGAACTTAACCTTGGAGTGGACACTGGGTCCAGCACACTCCTCATCACTTCGAAGGCTCCCCCATCAGACACCAAAGGTAGCACCGGCTCCGAAGAGACCGGAACCACCCCGGAGCCGACAGAGAAGGCTCCGAGAATGATGTTGGGGCCGAACTAGCCAGAGCCGAAGCTCCGAGAGGGAGAGCAGGGTCAGACAAGGGTCCGATGCCACTCGCCCCCTCGGAGCTGACAATGGAGTCCCGGCGCCCGGACCTCTCCACGGACGGAACCAATGAAGAGGTCGGAGCCGACGACACCGGAGCCGAAGGAGGAAGTATCGGCTCCGACGTAGGCAAGGTCACAGTTCCGAGGAACTCCGGCTCCGGGCTCGAGTGATGAGTCGGAGGAGGAATAGATAATTGTATCGAAGGACCCACAGTCTGGTGAGATGGGCTTTGGAGCATTTGGGCCAGTGCCTGAGATTTTACGAGTCTACTGACCACCCTCTCGATGTCATGGTCCGAAAGCCTAGATGACCTCGATGAATGAGTCCTATGACTCTGCTCCGATAAGAGAGCGGATCTCGGAGCCGATCTAACAGACTCTAGGGAGGGGGACCTAGAGCGCTTGCGCACTGGGGTCGGCTCCGATGATGGTTTCGGAGCGGAAACCACTTTGCTCGCCTCGGAGCCAGCCGGAACTGAGGTCGGAGCCATCTCTATAACGCCAGCCCTAGACTCAGAAGCTGGAGCCGAGGGTTTGGTGGTTTTTGATGACTTCCCCGAACCAGACTTGGACGGGGAATCATCAGGCTTTAACAAGCCTCTTAGAATTAGCTTGTTACGTCTCTCCTGCAGGACTCTTGAACTAAATCCCTGACAAACGGAACAAGAGTCCTGCAGGTGTAAAGGCCCCAAGCAATAGACACAAGAAGTGTGACCGTCTGTCAGAGACATTTTCTGACAGCACGAGTCACACTTCTTGAATCCCGAGACCTTAAAGTCTTTGGACATAGTCCTGACCACCGTGAGAAAACACAGTCAGCCCACACACACACACACACACACACTCATTAAAAATAAAAATAGTTGAGAGAACTGACTAAACCCACACACACAGATAGGAAGGGGTGGGGAAACTGAGGTAAAGCCCGTAGGCTCAAGATAAAAAATTAACTATAAGAGAAGGGGATTCAGAATAGGGACCTAAACAAAGATAGCTACTGGAAAAAAACTACCTGAAAAACTAGTTTAATTAAGTAAAACTCCTACTGACCTGAGCCGGTAAAATAGACAACCTCGTAGCAAAGCGGCAAACGAGATCTGGGGAGTTAGTGCATGGTATTGTGGGATATAGGACTGCCTCGAGACAGTAAAAATAGCTCTCGAGCTATAGTATAGGCCGAGTCGGAGCCGAGATTCGGCTCCGAACCCATCCAGCAAGAATGAAGGTGAGAATGACAACCTAACATGACGCTTTAGCTGAGAATCGAACAGGACCACAGACTTGTTTTACAAATGTAAAGAAAACTATATGTTATGATTAAACTATATGTTGTACTGAGCTTCAAAAATGTAACCACAGTGCACCCTGCTGGAAGAAAGCTGTTAAGTAAAGTATTTTACAACTGTATTTGATCTCAAGCTCGGAGACAGGATGTCTGGGCTAGGAAATTTTTTATACTGTTTTAAGACAGAGATAATTACTACATTTTACATGTAAAGTGTCATTTATTGCTGTGACTTCCTGGCAGGTGCAGGATTACAAAGATATGTTAAATTGTGAGTTCTGTGAGCCTGGGAAACTGCAGCAGAAGTGTCAAGAATAATGTAATGTAATGACTCAGCAGTAAGGTGTATTATTAATTTAAGGGCTATCTCAGAAAGTAAGGATAGCATTTTGTATCTTGTCTTGGATCTTGGCCCAGGGAGAAATGCCCAAAATGTATGTCTTTGTAATCCAAAAAGAAAGAATGGCAGGACACTGCTGGAATTACTCCTTCTTTTATTAAAACACACAAAATAGCCAAGGATAAGCGCTTTTGGGTGAACAACCCTTCATCAGATAAAAAGAACAAACATTGCCAACATTTTAAACTAAAAATCAGCCAATGAACAGTCAGTAAACCACCCGCCTTTTTTGTAGGGCAGGCTTCAGAGGTACTATGTCATTCATCCCTGGGCTCCTATGAGCCATTAGCTCCAGTATCCATTTTGATTCTAAAGATTCTGTTAAAAGCTTTATGTCCCCTCCCCTATTATTTAACTTCACATTAACCACTGCCCTAAACCTGAAAGTGTGTGTGGGATTCAATTCTATGTGTCTATAAAGGGCATTGTGTATATCCTTATTCCTTATGCTAGACAGATGTTGCAACACCCTAACTTTAAACATGTTATTGGTTTTTCCCACATAGAACCCAGAACACTGCATGCATTCAGCCAAATAAACCAAGTTGTTGGTCCTACAAGTGGCTCTGGCTTTAAAATTATATATCCTACCACTAACAGGATGTATAAAAGCTGTATCCTTATTAATAAGGGGGCATGCTTTACAAAAGCCACAGGGGACACTGCCAACTCTATCCTTGAAAAAATTCATTGTGGTTGTTATTTTCTCATTACACAAAATATCTTTCAGGTTTTTGTTTCTCCTATAACCAAAACTAGGTCTGGTCCCAATAAAGCTCCTCAATTTGTTATCACTCCTTAGAATATTCCAATTCTTATAAACTATATTTTTTATATCTCCTATATTGCTACTGTAGGTGAAAAAAAATTTTGGGTCCTTGGACTCACACCTAGTGGAAGCATGTTCCTTTTCTTCACCTATCCTGCATCTGAGCCATGGTTTATATTTATTCTCCCTTTTCTGTTTACTATGACTCATGGCATCACTTATTATTTCCTCTTTATACCCCCTATCTTGTAAACAACGCTTTAAAATGTTCACCTCATTCTCATATTGGGTATCCTCCAAGCATAGCCTAGATATCCTGCCAACCTGACCTTGGATGATGTTAGGGAACATGTAGCGAGGGTGCATGCTATCATAACATAACAAACTGTTCTTCCAACAGTCCTTCCTATATATTTTGGAAGAGAAACCAGAACTGGTTTGTGTGATGCAAACATCAAGAAAATCTATCCGTGTATCTGAATAGTTCAGTTTGAATCTAAGGAAGGATGTGGTTGAATGTAAATATTTCACAAAATCCTCCAATAAATCCAAACCTCCCTTCCAAAAGAAAAAAACATCATCTACAAAACGAGTATACATATGGACATGTTGCATCCATTCTTGTTTTTTAAGAATAGCATCCCTTTCCCAAAACCAAAGTACCAGGTTGGCATATGTATTAGCACAGGGGGTGCCCATTGCTACCCCCTGTGCTTGTCTATAGGTCTGCTTAGCCCCTATAAACACATTATTCTCCAAGACTATAGTTAACAACGTCCTAACTAGAGCTATTTTCCTTTCATCTTCACCCAAATCCCTTAATATCTCACCTATGGCATAAACGCCATAGTCATTGCTAATCACAGGGAAAAGGCTGTGAACATCCAATGTCACCATTAAAAGATCTCCCTGGGGTTTGCTGCTATTACCCTCCCCTACCTTCCGCAAAAAATCACCCGTGTCTTTAAGTATAGTTGCCACTCTATCTATGTAGGGTCGGAGTGTAAATTCTATCCAAATTGAGATGTTTTCCGTGACCCAACCTCTGCCCGAGACTATGGGTCTAAGGGGTGGGTCAACCACAGATTTATGAATCTTGGGCAGGGCCTTGAAAATGGGAATGACTGACTTCTCTAGCCATAGGAATTGAAACAATTCATCATTGATCTCCATTTCAAAGTTTAGTTGTTTCAGGCTGTTATGCACCCCATCCACTAAAAGCTTGACACCAATCGGATTGATTGGAGTATACACACTATTGTCAGATAATAACCCCTGAATTTTATATTCATAAAAAGTGGTGTCCAACACCACCACAGCGCCCCCTTTATCAGCCATTTTTATGACCAAATCCTTGTTAGAACTTAAATCATGCAATGCTTTTTGCTGGACCTTTGTTAGGTTATGATATCTATGAAGTTCCCCAGTTTGAAAATATTCCTGTAGATCATGTTCACAGCTACTGATAAACAAATTCAAGGCTGGTGAAAAAGGTGGCACAAAACTACTAGGTTGTTTCAGTGTAACCCTGTGCTCATTATTATTCCCAAAAATGCTCCTTAAAGCCAAACATCTACAAAACAACATTATATCTAAAATGACCTCACTAAAAACGCTTGCCCTACCGGGCACAAAAGTCATACCTTTGTTTAACACATATAACTCATCTTCCGTTAAAACATGAGAAGAAAGATTAAATACAATACCAAGGTTGCTATTAAAAGTCATTCTAGTGCCCTCCTCCTCTTGTTCGGGTCCCTGCCCTCGCTTGAGGATCGTTTCCAAGCTCCTCGCTTTTTTACCGGAGCTGGAAGCTTCTCCAAAAAACATTGGTGTCCCTGTATACACTTGGGACGTGCCCTCATTGCTGACTCTTCTATAGCCGTCATTTCTGATTGTACAGATTGCTCACAAACATCCGTGCGAGTTTTACATGGGATGGATAAGGAGTTCTCCATTCTTGTAGATAGATGCGGAGCCTCAGCTGCTTCCGCAGTCCCTCTTAGGCCCCCTTCAGATGAGATAGAACAAGTTTCTGTGCAACTGCCTTCTCCTGATGAAACAAAATTACCGGAACTCGCACCAGCCGTTGGTGCAACCAAGCACTCCAACAAGCTACTCCCCTCATGCTGACGTCTAGATGGCTTCCTGTTGCTAGCATCACTCACGGTTGAGCGTTGCCCTCTGTTTCTCGGCCAGACAAAGATGTTCCCTTGTATGAAATCATCATAATCCCTTTTTAGTTTATGGATCTTCTGTGTACGCAACTTCTCACCAGTATCGGATAGCGTACTATAAAGTTGTTGCAGACGTGTCCGGTGAATTGTCTCGCTAAAGTCAGTCTCTAGTTTATTGCGTATAGCCTCCACTTCTGTCTTGAGTAGGGCTATCTCCGGAGCAAAAAAAGCATTCAAAATATCCATATATTTGAAACTAGTTTAAATGTTTAGCGACTGCCATTGGGCTAGCAGTTCGGGATAGCGTTCACCCTGCATGGGCATACAGAGGATTCTCATCCCTCTTGGCACAATACCATACAGCTGACAGGCTTCCAAATGGTAAGTCTGCCACTGCAGACGTTGCAGCCTTCCTGCCTTGTAACTTAAGTCATGCAGTAAATTATCAAAAGTCTTGTCCATAGCAACTGGTGCCCTGTTGTTAACTGAATCAGCCTTGTTAACTATAAACCCCAAATTAAGCAAAGGGTTCTCAGTGAAAAATGCATCCTCCAAACCAGTACAGGATGGCTCACCTCTTATTCTTCCTTCTCCATTGGTAACATAGCTGGATGTTGCCACTTTCGAATATTCCACAGCATGCATAGCACAATGGAACCAAAAAACACAGACCAATATCCAAAGAAAGTTCCGTGCTATAGCCAAAGTCTTTGTAATGTGGGAGGAAACCCACACAAATGTAGGAAGACATACAGACTCCACACAGAAGGCACCCCAGCCGAGAACCAAACCGAGAAACCTGTTGCTGTGAGGCAACAACACTACCACTGCACCACTGCACCATCCTATTAGGTGAAGGAGAAACTGCTTATCAAACTTGCCAAAAAGGGAAAATCCTAACTGTGGGAGATGAGAGAGTACATCTGGAACACGACTATTTGACTGAAATAAGAAGAAAGGGAAGAAAATTTATGCTGATGTTCAAGGAATGCAAAATTCTGAAGTTTAAGTTTAAATTGATTTACCTGGCAGTTTTGTAATTATTTTGCACATTAGCACCAAAACAGTTAAGAAGGCTAAGAAGCAGTGATGAAACTAGTACTTAGCACAGTGCAATGTCATATGAATGAGAATATGATAGGAGAAAGACCTTTAATGGTAGGAAAGTGTCTGGCCTGTGGTATCCTGAGGATCACTTATGCCAAGAGACCTAGAATTTTGAGAAACTCTGTTACAGAAGCATCTTGAAGTGAGAAATCCAAGAAAATACCCTAATAAATACAAACTTTGTCTTCTGGCAGGAAGGACATTCTTTTTACTGTGTCTTTCAAACACCCTAGGAAAACAATTCACTGAGAGAGTGTGAGGAAGGACTTTTAAAGGTCCAGTTTGAAGCTTAGGTGGGAAGGGCAGGATGTGACTCTGTCTAAGAAATCCAATCACCTGGATACAGAATATACACAAATCAACATGTCATCTAAATAAGGAAAAAAATGTAAATGTGGATGCCTACAGTTCTGCAGTAGGCAACAAATGGGGCCAGACACTGGGCCAGACACTTTTTAAGCAAATGAGGTGCAGTACATAGCCCAAAGGGTAATGAAGAAAACTATAATGCATATTACTCACAGCAAATCTCAAAATGTTCCTGAAATTGGGAGCAATAGGAATATGATAAGCATCCTTGAGAACTAGAGTCACCATGAAACAGTGGTCTGGAAGCAATGCTAGGACTGATTGTAAAGCGAGCATTTTGAATTTTGGAACTTTTACAAGGGTTTTTAGAAAGGATAAATCTAGTATGGGTCTCCAGGGGTGCTCCTTTTTTGGAACCAAAAAGATTCTGGAGTAAAATTATTTGCCTTTGTGTATTACAGGTACTGGTTCTATGACCTCTTTTCCTACCATGTGATGGGGCACTGCTGGAAGCAGTTTTGTCTAGACCGGTGGCTGTAGGGGAATTCCTCTGAAAGGGGTATGATTTTCTATCCACTGGCAAGTGAATCCTCTAGGAATTACTCTCAGAACCTATTTTCCTGATACTACTTGTGGGCAAGCTGCAGGGCTGAGAGACAAAAAGCCTTGGGAAAGAAGGAAGAGAAGAAAGGGCAGGAGAGGGGGTAGGAGTGGTCTTTGACTTGGCAAAGCATTTCCTTTCCAGGGGATTGCCTCTTTTTCAGAATGGAGCCCCTCTTGTTTGGTTTTGAAAGAACTGTCTTCCTGCCATTTCCTTTTGGATCTCTGACTTTTGTTTTACTGAGATTTTTGTTTGTTCTGCCCCTTGAAGGAAGATACTTTGTTTGGGAGAACTTGGGTACGTGAAACATCCTACATACCCCATGCATTGATTTCCCCCTATCATCCCACTGTTTGAGAATTTGTGTAACAAAGGACCCAAACACCAACTCAGAACTTAAAGGTGCATTCAGAACTTTGGCTTTTAAATCGTAACAGAAATTCTGATTAGGTAGCTAAGCATACCATCTTAATAAATAGAAGAAGCAGCATTTCTCAATACTGTATCTGCACATTTAAACATTACTCTCAAAGTATGTTTAGAAACCCAAGTCAAATTAGAAACAATTTTATTCATATAAGACTTGTTTTGCAGATAAGGATGCAGCAAAATCATTCAAACTGTACAAACTTTAAAATAAATTTCCACATATAGCCTTGATACAACATTCTAAAGGCTAGATTACTAGAAAGACATCCTATTGCCCTGAAGATCTAACCATTTTCTGTCTTCATCAGAGGTCATTGGATTAGATGAAGCCAAGCACCTTTTATATGAACAGTCAGCTGGGGAGACTGCAGATGTATATGAACAGTCAGCTGGGGAGACTGCAGCTGGGTAAGCAGTCAAATGAGAAAAGAGACCTGTCATATCCAAGGGGACCATATACTTTCTCTGGACCATTTTAGAGACAGCTGGAATAGATACTGGTGTCATGTAGCCAGCTCTATAAACATCTTCCAAGACTGGTAAAAGAAAAGAGGATAGCCACAGAACTGGGTATCTTATCCTCTATAAGGCCATAAACGATGTCTAGCTTTGGGGTAGTACCTCATTGCTCCCAGGTAAAAACATCACTAAATCTAGCAATCATCTGAGGAAATGTGAACATTTGTATGAACTTAAGCTCAGGTTCAGCTTCCGAAGAATAAGAATGACTGAACTCAGTATCAACTAGGAAATCAACAATGTCCTCATCAGATTCCTCATACTTCTCTAAAACAACAGAAAGGTCTCTACTAGAGTCATGTATGGTTCATAGGTTCATAGGTTGGTACTAGGCTATCAGCCCTAGGGCCTATACAAGCCTAGCCATAACAATTCCTTGGCTATTTGTTCCCACACTATTTACTTCCCTGGATCCCTGTCTAGCAGGGCGACTGACGTGATCCATGGGGTGAATTTCCTCTCTCCCATCCAATCGTCAAGGTTCCTTTTGAAGAGGGCCAAAGAGGTACTCTGCCTGACATGTATGGGCAATCTATTCCAGAGTCTGGGGAGTCTCTGGTCAGGAACCTATCCCTCCAGCATGTTTTGTTTATTGTGATGACAAGGTTTAGATCCCTGGAGCGTGTGGCTCTGGGATTTCTTTAAGTGTAGCATGTCCAACAGCTCTGGGTTTGACATGGCCTTGTATGTTAAGCAGAGATCGCCTCTGAGTAGACGATATGTGACAGAGTATAGCTGGAGTTTTTTAAGGCGGTCAGAGTAGGGCATCTGCTTTAGGACTGTGATTCTTTTAGTGAGGTATTTCTGTGGCCTCTCAGTTTCTTAACAGAGGCTGGTAAGGGAGTTTTTTGCATCCTGGGATTTTCCTCTTTTCTGCAACAGTTTCTTCCTTTTGTTGTAAAGTTTGTTTATGGCAGGGAACCACCAGATTGGCTTCCTTTTTTTGGATGAGAGCATCTTGGTTCTATTTGGGATGGCACAATTCATGCATGAGTGGTTGTGCTCATACAGTGCCTTAGTGTAGGATTCAGCAGTTGAACTTTCAGTTCCCGTCTGCGTGGGTGTCATGAAGTTTGTCACTTCTGACTTGAATAGCATGAAGTTGGCTTTGGAGAAGTTTTTTATGGAGGTTTCCTTACTGGGGGGTGGGGTGGGATGTGGATGTTAAGGGTGATTAGCTTATTGTCAGACCTGACTAACGAGGGGGTGTGGAGCATCGATTTCCCATATTGGTAATGACCAGGTCTAGGATATTGGAGCCCCTGGTGGGACTATGGATTAGTTGATCCAGGGCATTGGAATTTATGAATTCCAAGAACTGTTGGGCAAAGGTGTTGGTACATGAGTAGTTTTCCCAGTTAATGGCAGGGTAGTTAAAATCACCCAGTATTAGGGAGTTTGGTTCTATCTTAACATTTTCCAGTATGTTTAGAAAGGTGTAGTGAGAATCTTGGGGTATGGTGGGGGATCTGTAGCAAGCTACAATTTGGATTGCAGTCTTACCTAGTGTTAGTTGCACCTGGAAAATTTGAGATGCATTGTGTTGGGCAACTAGCCTGGTGGTGTGAATATCCTTGGTGAATACTGACACTCCTCCACTTTTAGTGTTTCGGTCCTGGTTTGGTGGCCGAAAAGTGTGGTAAAAGTTGTAGCCTGGTATTGCAGGGTTGCTCTCTGGAGCCTTGAACCAGGTCTCAGTTACTGCACAGATATCGATGTTCTCCATTTTTAGGAGTGCCTCAAAAGAGTGCATTTTGAGGTTTAGACTTCTAGCATTGAGTAGCATTGCCTTCAGATTTTGCATGTTTGTACCTGTTACGGTGGTGGTTTTGTCCTTTGAACTTTGCCTAATAAAGGCACTATAGGGGTGGCAAGAGCCTTAGCCCATAACCTGAATCCCAGGGGTGACAGGTGAAGACCATCTCTGGCAAAGCATTGTGGTCTGTCGATCATGTCGTCCCAGGCAGACAGATACTGGATCCCCTTTGAATGACACCAGAAGCTTAGCCAATTGTTGAAGTCAATCATTTTGTCCTTATATTGTGGTATCATTCTGGGTGAAGGCAGGATGCTACTCAGGGCTCGGGTCATACCTGCCTCGGCCACATGATCCGAGAGCTCTTCCATGTCTCTTTTCATGCAGGCCAGGGAGGTACGTCTCAAGTCATTCACTCCAACATGAACAATGACAGAGTCATATTTGTACTTGTTGTGGAGTGACTTGAGTGCATGCGTTATGTGGCGGATCCTGGCACCCAACAGGCAGCTGACTGTAATTTTCTCCTTGTTCAACCTGGTGAGTGGGACATCAGTGTGCCGGGATATATAGAGTCACCTATGACTAAAGTGTTAGGTACGTTGTCTTGCCTTAGGGGCTGTTGCTGGCTGGCACACTGGTGTTGTGAACTATGTGACACTTTGGTTGTGATTGGTGTTTGTTTGCATTTCAGCTTCAGAGGTCCTTGTTGCTTGGGCAGGTTACAGTTAAGGGCCTCTGCATATGTGGATTTAGTGTTGCTATATGTGGGTGCTGGTGGTGTGGGTTTAGAAGGGCTATGTGTTGCACAACCACTAGAATTAACTGTCTGAAGTACACTCTTAGCCAAGGAAAATACGCCAGTCTTATAAACAGTTATAATCTGATTATCAGATGTATGATGCAGCTTCTTTTTCTTTTTTTTTGAACTTCACTACTAGATAAAATATCTGAGGACAGAGAATTATGTTTGACAATGGTACCGTTGCCACCTGTCTCATTATCAGGAGGACACTTATGGGTTGAGCCACCTTATCCCATTGCAGCTGTAGAATTTTTTATTTTTTATTAACACTTCTACAGCTGCTAATAGAGGACTGGAATTTGTCTTTTTTTCACAACCAGAATCAGTTGGCCAGCCAGCAAGCCAGCCACTCCATCAGCCAAAGTCAGCCAGCTAGCTAGCCACTCCCCCAGTCACAGCCAGCCAGCCACTCCAGCAGTCAAAGCCAGCCAGCCAGTCAAGCAGGCAGGCAGCTAGCTAGCTAGCCACTCCAGCAGGCAAGAAGCCAGCCAGATAGCCCCTCCAGCAGCCAACCAGCCACTCCAGCAGGGCCAGAGAAGCCAGCCAGCCACTCCAGCTGGGCCAGGGAAGCCAGCTAGCCACTCCAGCAGGACCAGGGAAGCCAGCCAGCCCAGCCAGCCACTCCAGCAGGGAAGCCAGCCAGCCATTCCAGCAGGGAATCCAGCCAGCCATTCCAGCAGGGAATCCAGCCAGCCATTCTAGCGGGGAAGCCAACTAGCCCTGCAAAGACTGTGATTGTAATGGTACACAAGTACAAATGCAAATATTGTGTTTTATTTCAATTTAACTTTTAAATGTTTAGAGATAAATGGGGTGCACTGCACAGTATTTAAATCTGTGTACTGGCTATTTTGAGATTTGCAAGTAGCATTTTTTTAAAGGTATAAAAAGTGTATGTGGGTGTGTGTGTGTGCATGCATGTGTGTGTGCGTGCTTGTGTGTGTATGTGTGTGTGTGTGTGTGTGTGTGTGTGTGTGTGTGTGTGTGTGTGTGTGTGTGTGTTTAATTTAATCTTTAATTGTCGTGGTTGTTTTGGGATGATTTGGAAGCATTAGTTTTTAAAGGCTAAAATCTGTGTATAAAAGTTTTTTTTTTTTATTTCTGGTGGGGACAATCGTCACTGATAAATGTAATGTGACTAATATATTTCATAGGATCACAGGACATTACTAGGCTAATGGCCTTAGGGACCATAAAAGCCTAGCTAAGTTCTGCCCTTGTTTCCATGATCAGCATCTATTGCTCCTGTCCAAGAGAGACACGGGTGGAACCCTCAGGGTAAATTTACGGTTACCCATCCAATCGTCCAGACTGAGCTTGAAGACGGCCAAACACGTGCTCTGCTTGACATGAATTGGGAGTCTGTTCCACAGGTACAGTAACCTCTGGGAAACAAACCTGTCTCTCCAGCAGATTCTATTAATGTCACATACCAGGTTAAGGTCTTTAGAGTGAGTAACCCGTGACATATGGATATGCACTTATGGATAGCCAGTGGACTTATGCTTATACAGCATTTCCAATAAAGCAGAATCAGAGATTGCCTTATACGCAAGGCAGAGATCACCTCTGAGTAGTCTGTATGAAATGCAGTAAAGTGACAGTGATTTCAACCAGTCCACATAGGACAGATGCTGAATACCTTGAATTTTCCTTGTGAGGAACTTTTTTGGTCTCCAATTGCTGCAGGTGCCTGGAAAGGCACATACCAAAAGGTGCGTTGTACTCAGTTATTAGCCTGATTACAAAAAAGTACAGGGAGGTTATAACTTCTTTTTTTCTGGAGGCAATGCCCTTACTTACGAGATGAGCAATACTGAATACCCTTCTTACCAGTGTGGAGACATGGTGATCAAAGGTAAGTTTGTTATCAACCTGTGTGCCCAGGTCTCTCACCACCGAGTGCATACTTAGGGTGTTTCTCTTGAAGTGGTAATTAGCAGGAACATCGCTCTTACCAAAAGGGATTTTTTTACATTGAGTTTAAGACTGTGACTTTGGCACCAATTATTTGTTTGCATAAGAAACCTCTTGTAGGGTGTTGACATCATTTGGGAATTCTATGTCCACTCCCAGTTTGCAGTCGTCAGCAAACGTTGTCAGTCATAGACCTTTAGTTTTTGCTTGAACTCTGGAGAAATAGATTAAAAACAGTAGTGTTCCCAGGACTGATACCTGTGGAACACCACTGGTTATGGGTCTGCTGTTGGAGGTGGAGTCCCCTATTTTGACTGTATGGGTTCTATCGGTGAGCCAGTTAGTGACCCACCTAAAGATATAAGGGTTGATACCTAGCTGAGTGAGTTTGTCAATAATGCCTGAGTGGGGAATAGTGTCAAAAGCCTTGGCCATGTCCAGGTAGGCTGTATGCACAGTTTTCTCCTCGTCCAGGGCTCTGGTGACTGTCTCAAATAAGTCCACCACGTTTAACAGGCATAATCTCCCTTTGACAAATCCAAACTGAGTAGGGTCAAGTGTTTGGAGATTACCTATATCATTGTTGATAAGGTCCATAATAATTCACTCGATGGCCTTGCAGATAAGGCTAGTCAGGCAAATAGGTCTATAGTTCCTGGGGTCAGTGGAAGCACCACCCTTGTGCAAAGGGATAACGGTGACCATTTTCCATTCAGCTGGGATGAAGCCGGTGCTTAGACTATGACTGAAAAGAGTACCCAATGGTGTTGTTAATTCTTGTTGCAGCCCATGCAGAATGCAACCTGGGATGCTATCAGGTCCCACAGATGCTGTGTTTCTGTATTAATGGCCTTAGAGAGGGCATTTATGACCTGCTGTCGAGAGATACAAGGTGAGGGACAGGTGGAAGGAATGTCGTGGGGTATGTGTGCTGCGGACAGGGGAGTGAATTTTTCACAGAACCTGTCAGCTAACAGGTTTGCTATGTCCACTGGCTCAGAGCATGTGGTATCATTAACTACCAGTTTGGTGCAAATTTGGGTCTTACCTTTTGGGCTACGGGTGTAACTAAAGAATGCCTTATGATTGCCCTTAGTTGAGGACGCTAGTTTGGGTTCATAGTTTGCTGTGGAGGACTTTACAAGAAGTCTTATTTCATTGTTTTAGCTGAGGAGGGAGTGTTTTCAATTTAGGGCACACTCCCTCATATTTTTGTACTACAATTTCTTCCTCTTACTGTAAAGCCTGTTAATGGCAGTTGTCCACTAGGTAGGTTTGCTCTTCCTTGAAGAGCTTGTTTTGGTTATATCAGGTATGGACTCGTCAATGCAGTTATACAAGTGTTTGTAAATAGCATTCGTGTAGGACTCGGCATAGCTGTCAGCTACATCTGAGGGGGGAAGTGCAGTGAAGCTATTTATACCATCCTTTAGAAGGGTATAATCTGCTTTGGAGAAGGTTTTTGGTTTAGTTCCTGCTGGGGGGGCAGTGTGATAGCTACTTCGAATGAAACTGATTTGTGGTCAGATCTGACAATGGAAGACCTCACAGTGGGGGTGCTACAGTGGTCCCCCATACTGGTAAGCACCAGATCCAAGATGTTGGCTCCCCTAGTTGGGGTGTCCACCAGCTGGTCCAGGGCACTGGAGTTAATGAACTCGAGAAACATTTGGGCAAGTGAGTTTGAGCATGAGTACTAGGTCAATGGATGCGTAATTAAAATCACCCAGGACCACGGTGTTCGGATGTATCTTGATGGATTCCAGTAGATCCAAGTAGGCAGAGTCAGTATCTTGATTCTTAGAGATGGTCCTGTAGCTGTAAATGACTTGAATAGGTGTCCTATAAAAAGTTAGTTGCACTTGAAGTGTCTCCAGGAAATCATACTGTTTAACCAGTCTAAAGGTGTATTTATCTTTAATGAATATTGATAAACTGCTTCCTTTCTTTTGACACTTATCATTCATTTATCATTTTATTTTTTGAACGTGTAGTAGGAGGTGTAACCCAGTATGGCTGGGGTGCTCTCCCCTGCCTTGAACCAGGTCTCTGTGACTGCACAGATATCAGTGTCTTCCAGGGTGAGGACTGCTTCCAGTGAGTGCAATTTCATACTAAGACTTCTACTGTTTAGCAGCATAACCCTGAGATTGTTTTTTGATGAAATTTTTATGTCGGGAATTTTGTCTTTGTGACATTGCCTAAAAAAGGCACTTGTGGGGGTGGCAAGAGCCTTTGCCAGTAGCCAAAATCCCAGTGGTGACAGATGAAGACCATCTCTGGCAAAGTATCGAGGTCTATTGATCATGTCATCCCAAGCTGACAGAAACTGGATCCCCGTAGAATGACACCATAAACTAAATTGGGCAGCACAGTGGCGCAGTGGTTAACATAGTCGCCTCACAGCAAGAGGTTCTCTGGTTCTTCTCGCTGGGGTGCCTGTCTGTGTGGCATGTTCTCCTCTCCTGTGTTGTGTTCGCCTCCGCCTCCTCCGGTTCCTCCCAACATTCCAAAACAAAACATGCATCTGAGCATTTCCGGCTCCGCGCTGGAAACAAGGTTCTAACTGTGGGAGTAGAATACGTCAACAACAAATGTTAAATAAAATAAATAAATAAATAAAATAAATAAATTATTGAAGTCAATAATTTTCTATTTATATTGTGGTATCATCCTAGGTGGGGGTAATATGTTGCTCAAGGCTACGGACATACCTGCCTATGACAGATAATCAGAAAGCTCAATCATGTTTCTCCTCATGTAGTCCACGGAGGTACATCTTAAGTTGTTCAGACCAACATGTACTATGACCGAATCATAACAGTACTTGTTGTTGAGAGACTTGAGTGCCTGCGTGACCTGATGAATCTTGGCACCAGAAAGACAGCTGACCGTGACTTTCTCCTTGTTCAGCCTGGTGAGTAGGATGTCTGTGTGTCTCACTATAGAGTCTCCTATGACTAAGATATTTGGAGTGAATGTGTGTTGTCTTATGGGCTTTGATGGTGAGACACTTGTGTTTGCGTCATTATGTGTATTGTGCATTTTGGGTGTTACGGTCAGTTTAGTATGTATGTAGTTTGGAGGTCTCTGGAGTTTAGGATGATTTTTTGTGAGTGTCTCCGTATATGTTGGTCTGTATATATGCTGTGTGTCATGAGAAGGAGATGTGGTAGATGGGCTGACAACCTGCTCTGTACTGCTAGCTATTGCATGAGAGAGCCATGATCCCAGACTCATAATGTAGGTGCATCTCTCACAAATGGTACAGGGATGATCTAGAAGTAGGGGGTTGTCACTGTACATGAGGCAGTTGCTACACTGCCTCAGTAGACCCATGTCAACCAGGCTGGTAGGAGAAAAGAAGGGAAACTGACAATTCATGTTCCTAGGAATAACCTTGGTCTGCCTATAACAGCTGAAGAGGGACTACAGTAGGGCCAGGTATTAGTAGGTTTAGGCGCAAAGAGCTCTGGTTTAGGTAATATTTGCTAGGCTAGACAGAGAGCATCTATAACCAGCAATCCCTCTGCACAGTAGTGTGTGATGTGCAAACAGGCTCAAACAAGCACAAACCTGTTCAAATAGAGGCTTATTAAAGCAGAAAAACAGGAAACAACCAAAGTTCAAATTATCCAATCAAAACACCCTAAACAGAGGCCTGCAATCGTAACTCTAGCTAGATTAGTCCAAACTGTACCTTCCTCCCATGGGGGCACAGGGTGGCTTCTCCAGACAAACGATACAAGCTTCAAAGGTCACAAACAGTACAAGAGTCAGCAAAAACCTGAACCATGCTACTGTTTCTAAGTGCAGCAAACAAGTAAAATAAACAAAACAAGGAGATGAACAGTAATTACAGTTGTAAGAGGAATTCAATTAGCAGACAATCTAAAAATGCAGTAAAATACAAATGCACAGTTTAAATAAACAGATATGCAGCAAATATTGTTTTAGATTTTAGTTAATCAGAAAGTGCAGCAAACAGTTAAAAATAAACACTTATCGTTTGCCGTCTCTCAGCAGGTATTTGGAAAACAGTAGAGCAAGGGCAGAAGGCCTGACTCACTGCAGCTTTATTTATATTCTTATTGTGGCTGTTTCAGGGTACTTTGCATTTAGAATGAAAATGTTTCTGGACAGTTTGCACTTTTTGGGTGGAAATCTGTGCAACTTATTTTTTAATGCTGTCTTCAAGAAGTTAAGCTGTACTGCTATGAGTATTTTTTATAGTGGTTGTTTAGTGATGACTTGCAAGAACTATTTTTAAAAGTGAAAATGTGTATGTGCATATAACTTTTTATTTTTTGAGGGAACATATTCATAGATAAAAGTAGTGCAATTTGTATACTACTACCTAGATACATGTTGTTATGGCTGCTTCAAGATATTTTACTTTTATAAGTGGAAATGTGTGTGTTTTATTTTTTATGCTGTCTTCAATAAGTTTAAAATGTACTACTTTGATTATAATGTAAATATGGCCGTGCTGCTGTTACTTGGGCTTGTTCTTTATTGCATTGTTGTGCTGGGTAACTTATTGCTATAGGTTTATTTCTATTTTTCTTATTAATTGCTATGTTTGGAGGTAAATGGGGTCCATGGGGTCTGACGTGCATTGTAATTTATTTTAGACTAGCTGTTTAGTGACATCTTGTAAGAAGGACTTTTAAAAGGAAAATGTTTGCTTAACTTAATTTGGGGGGGGGGGCATTTTCAGAAGTTAGCACAATGCATTTGGAATTGTGCTAAATCATGTCATTGTTGTTTTAGGATAGTTTGCTTTTATAAGTGGAAATGTGTGTATTTTGTTTTTATTGCTGTCTTCAATAAGTTTAGAATGTACTGCTTCTTTGAGTATAGTGCGAATATGGCTGTGCTGCTGTTGGGCCTGTTCTATATTTCATCTTTGTGCTGGGTAAATTAGTGCTATAGGTTTATTTTTCTTTTTTTCTTAATTGCTGTGTTCGGAGGTAAATGGGGTCTATGGGGGTCTGCTGTGCATTCTACTTCATTTTAGAGTGGCTTTTCAGTGATGATTAGCAAGAAGTACTTTAAAATGAAAATATGTATATAACTTTTTTTTTTTTTGGAGGGGTTGGTGGGGGCATGTTCATTGGTAAACATAATGCATTTGGTGTTCTACCGTCTGTGTTAATGTCAAGTTTTCAATGGCCAAAATGACCCCACCCCCATTGCATCATTAACTACTCTTCTACATTTTTAAATGGTTTGTAATGTTAATTCCCTTCTGCTTCATTCCTCAGGTCTTCAGTGAATCTATACCATAGAGCTACTTTACAAACTGCTTCAGGTTTCAGATGCCAGTGTTTTTATGACAATTTTCAGATGCCAATGTTTTTCAAATCAGTTCTTTCAAATGCCACTGTTTCTAGCCAGTTTATTCATGTGCCATTATATTACTGCATCTTACTAACACAGTTTTGCTAAATATGTTATATATCAGGTAACTACAGATTCAATAATGACAAGAGTCACAGCGTCATCACAGTCTACCACCAACAAGAGAATGTGCAAGAAGCAGGATGTTTGGAAAATGGAATTTGACTGGATTGAGAAATGTATTGATGGAAAATTATTCTGCAGGTACTGCAAAAAGGAATTTCTAATCCCCCATGGTGGAAGGAATGATGCTGCATGACATGAGGCAACTGAATAACATAATACTATTATTCTACAAGCAAAATCCAGTCACCTGATGACAAAGAGGACAACGAACACACACCTTGAGGGACCAGAGCTTAAGATCATTGCATTGTTCCATGCAGTTAAGCACAATGTTTCCTATAACAGTTTGGACTGTGCAGTAAAATTGGCCAGCCAGTTGTACAGCAACTCGGACATTGCAAAAAAACTATCTTGTGGAAGAACCAAGGCTGAAGCCATTGTTGAAAATGTTTTCAGACTGCAGTCATTAGAATGCCTCCTGCATGACCTTCAGAAACTAGGCACTTCATTTGCATGCTTCCAACAAGGGAGACATAACATTATTTCCAATTGTTGTGAGGTAGTTTTCCAAAGAAGAAGGGGTGGTAAATGGTCTTTCAGACTTCTGTGAAGACCCTGATGAATCTGCCCAGGCTATATCACAACAGATTTCGAACATTATGGAAAAGCACTCCTTGCCCTGGAACAGCATTTCAGCATATAGGGCTAATAATGTCAGTGTGAACTATGGAAAGAAATCTGGTGGGTACACCAGATTAAAAGAAGGCTAACTCTGTTGCCCACATTATTCATAGATGTGGAAGTTTTTGTGATGAAACTTTTCATCCATTTCTCAAGTTCTGCCATAAGGACCAGAGACCTGAAAGACTTATTTGAGTGTTGTGGCATGGAATTTGAGAATCTCTTAAGGCATGTGCCAACAAGGTGGCTGTTACTCCTTATTGAAAGAGTAGAGAAAAATCTCCCAGTGCTCCAGTCATATTTCCTCCCCCAGGAAGAAGAGGAGACCCCCCTGGCAGATATGGCAGTCCTTTTCAGATAATGAGCATGGTGAGAATGCATTGCCTACATTGCCTAGTACTAATGCACTTTCTCAGTGTTGTTCTGTTGGATTTCAATGAACATATAAGTACATTAGAAAAAGCAGCACTTACTGCCATAGAAACATTTTCACTAATGGTCTATCTCAATGAAAAGTTGCAGGCAAGAGCTGAAGGTATTTGGTGGAAGACTTAGGGCACTTATGAGCACATTAGACAGTACTTCTTTTAACGAGCTGAAAACAGATTTCATCGTGTTCTTGGAGACAGCAGTTAAGTACTTAGAATAGTAGTTTGATTTTACTGACATCTACTTGTTTACACTTTCTAAGTCATCCTTAACTGAGCCCTTTGTTTTTAGTCACTTACTCAGAGTGACCACTGCCCTGAGTCTGTGGGACACAGATGAAGACCATCTTTTCCAGGACTATTTAGCAATCAAGCCCTTTCTCCAAGAATTATGGATGAATGGATGGATGAAGCTTATCTCCAGGAGAAAAGTGGCTGAACCTTTTCAGAGAAGGGCCTGAGCTGACTGCACTATATCCAATAATTGCTAGGGTATTATATAAACCAATATCAAATGCATTCGTGGAGAGAGGTTTTTTTTTTTTGTGAAAAATAAATGGACAGATCTGAAAAATCATTGTAATGTGGACTTGTTAAAAGCTGAGCTAATGATGACTATAAATTACCAAAATGCAGTGACTTTTATTCCAATATTATATCACACTAGGCACTTCTTCAGGCCATCAAATCAAATGTAAACTACACATTTAAAGAGAAGTGACTTAGTTTAGCTTTCTTATAGTGTGCAGTATGTAGTTTGGTTCTTTTGAGTTTTTTTTTTTTTACTTTAATGTACGATAGACACACTCTTAATTATACACATTTCAAAAAAATTTAGTGAGTTTGTGTGCAGTATGTTGATTTTTTTATTTTTCTTGTTTCAGAATAGTCATGGTTAGTGTAGTAAGAGTTTTTTTACTTTTTAAAATAAACATAATTGTCTGTTTAATATGAGTTATGTGCATTTTTCTGTAAAGTTTACTTACTGTTACAACTGAGTAATGTGTGTGTTTTTGCAGTAATGCTTCACTATTACTGTTAAAGCTTCATAATTTAAATGGTTTGTGCGATTTCAGAATGCTGTAATAATTTCACACTGCTGTACCCATAACTACATCTCCTTCACCACTCCTGTGATGATGTCATGGTAGGGGTGTGGCAAGTGTCATATTGGCCACATCCCCATGTCCCACTTTGGCCCGCTTAAAAGGTGTCAACCTTAGGCCATGGGTCTCTTACCACAGACTACTCCTGTACTTAAAGACAATGGCCCAGGTCAAATCACTAATCATTGGCTGAGGCATATTTTTATTTTGTTTTTATTTTTAGGTGCAACTGGATTTGATGGGGGAGGGGTGCCAGAGTTAGGCTCTATCAAGTCAGGGGAAAGAACACTATCCAAGTATTAAACTTGCAGCACTGGATAATGTATTACAATAAAGTTTCTAGTAATATACATGTCCGCACATAACTAAACTCTGCCAAACTGTTCTACTATCACAAAAACAGCCTGGAATGTGTCCAGGATTCTTTTACAAATAACAGAAATTAAAGAATTTCCAGTATACAAAGTCCAAACACCAAAGCAACCAATGTGCCAAACCAATGTTAACATTAGCTCCACAAACTTTAACAAAGTTAACCTGTCATAAAATAATATTTAATAGCAATTTAAACTATATTACCATGTCAGAGACAGTAAAATATCCACAATAAATTCAAGTAACTTTATTCACTGTAAAATGGTGATCCAATGTTTACAACATACAGAGCAGAGCCATATTTACAGAAAATAATATATAAAATGCTGAAAAAATCCAATTTCTGCAAAATGTTCCTGTCAAAAGTTGCAAATAAAGCACAGTAACTACAAACAGTAAAGGCAGGTGCAATTAATTCACAGTTCTGACTGCACGAGACAGCTCCTAGTGTCTAATAGCACACATATACACACATTTCTGGCAGGAATTTAGTAGAAACAAGCATTTGTCAAAGATGGAAGCCAAATAATCACTGCTTCAAGCAGAAATTCCCACAGGAGTATATAGGAATATATATATATATATATATATATATAGATAGATAGATATTAACTAAACATAAAAATAGAAAGAGAACAATAAATCTAATAAATAAGAAAATGATAAGTGGGTGTAGCCGAATGAGGCTTATCTGAGCAGTAAGATGGAAATATCACTGTATCACTGTATCCTGTGAAAAGTCAGAAGATTTTCTTCTTTGGATGTCAGAAAAAGACTGAACATTCACTTTCTGTGATAACTGTACGTTCCCCTCTCAGAATATGCTCAGCCAATCATCTGTCACAGGAATGGAGAGGGAGGGGAGTCTGACTTTTTGAATGCTGGCCAGTACTGGATTACCTTAGCAGATACCCCAAAATGTCACTGAGGCATTGGGAAAGACGAATATCTTGATTGGGAATAATGAGGATTTGTTACAGGTCCCTAGAAGGAAAACATAACAAAAGAGGATAGATTTCTGCAGGAATATTTGAGAATATATGGCATGGCTCAAGATGATGGTCACTGTTGAAGTGACACCCTAACCCCATGTGCAAAATGTGAAAAAAGGTTGAGGATAGATGGATGGATATATGAATTCAGTAGTAGGAACTCAGAATGAGTTTACATATTCTTGCCCAATGAACAACTAGGCTACATTGCATATAAATTATATTTCACAAGAGGATGTGTATTTAATTGAAAGCTTTGACACACATCCAATAACTATTTCAGATCATGCAATGATAAAAACTAAGATAAAGATGCAGGGTAATAAAGTAAAAATGAGACTGGTGGGTTCATACGTAACTGTTAAAAAGAGAGGAATTTAAGTAATGGGTAGTGGAAATCATGTGAGAATTATTAGGGAAGAAAGACATTTTTATTAAAGCAAAAGTGAATGGATGGGGAAATTTAAGATGGTGTTTCAAAACAGGTTAGAAATAAAATTGAAAGAGATATGGGAAAGAAGTAACAGGAATTATATAAGAAAAATCTCATAGAATAAGAGGAGAAGTAACTGCAGAGGGGTAACGGGAAACAAGAGAGTACTTATATAATATGGATGAGTTTAGAAAGTCTTCTGTTGGGCAACTATTTTTGGTAACATCTACAGAACAAAAACTTAAACTTGGGCAAAAGAAAGTGGACAGTATTGTCACCAAACATAGGAAGACTATGCCAAGAAAAATAGCCAGAGATCCTATAGAGGTATTAGAGATAGTTCTTAATTTTTGCAGAAATTTGTATAAAGCAGAGGAATGTGGAAATCAAAGAAAGGCTCAAATGGAGGAAGATGAGGCTCAAGAATTAATCACTAAGATAAGAATGGATGAGATAAAAATGGTGATGTAAAATCAATCATCAGGGAAGTCTCAAATAATGCAGAGTTGTGTAACTAAACTTACCATAAAGTAGAGTTGTGTAAGTAAACTTACCATAAGAGTAAATGTTTGAATAATTAGAGCTGCAGTTGCCCTAGCTATATGGGTTATATCCTGACAAGGAAATAACAGCCAGCGAGCTTACAAAGCTTCCGGGCACTTTTCACATGCTCAAACTGTCAGGCAGCTTGAGCTGAAATTACTAAAAGACAGTTTGGTTGCCAAGACCTTCAGAGCTTTCTTGCCAATGGAGAGACAGAAGATGAGCCCTGAAAGGGCAAGGCTAGGAACAACAAAATTAGAAGTTATGTACCTACCATAATGTTCCATGTTAGCTGTCTTCTCTCGCCTTCTTTCTTGCTGGATGGGTTCGGAGCCGATCCTCGGCTCCGACTCGGCACTTGCTAAGCTCGAGAGCTAATTTTACCAGCTCAAGGCAACCCTATATCCCATGATGCAAGGCGGAGACTACCGAGATCTCGTTTGGTAGCTAAAGAAATAGTAATATTTTCTTCCAACTGAAGAGGAGGAAGAAAAATAACAATACTAAATAACATCATAACCCTCTAGAAAGGATCAACCTAATCTAGTGACACTAGAAGTTGAACAGCTAGAAAAAGGGAATAACCTCTTAATAGAACATGCATAATCTTCCCGGTCTGACCAGGCTAGGGGGATGGAGGGCGGGACGCAAGAAAGAAGGCGAGAGAAGACAACTAACATGGAACGTTATGGTAGGTACATAACTTCTAAATGTTAAGTTGTCAATCTCGCCTTCATTCTTTCTGGATGGGACCGTGTCCCTAGCACCTCTATCCTGGGAGGCTCAATGGAACAGACACTTGAGAACGGTGGAACCAAAATTCGCTCTGTCTCTGGAGGCCAAGTCTAATTTGTAATGTGAAACAAAGGTATGAGGAGAGGCCCATGTGGCTGCTGCACAAATAGTGTCTATTGGAAGTCTAGCTTGAAAAGCTGTAGATGTAGCTAGAGCTCTGGTAGAATGGGCTTTTGGCTTAGAAATCAACTCTTTGCCTCTGAGCTGATAAATGTAAGTGATCACAGAAGACAGCCATCTAGATAAAGTTACCTTGGAAACTGGAAGGCCTTTCCTGTTCTCTGCATAGGATAGAAACAGTTGATCAGATTTCCTAAAAATTTTAGTTTTGTCCAGATAATATCTGAGCTGGCAGTGAACATCAAGACAATGTAATTTTTGTTCCGCTCTATCAGAATAATTCGGGAAAAACACTGGAAGATCAATGGATTGATTTAGGTTCGTCTGCAATGCCACTTTTGGTAAGAAAGACGGATTAGTCCTTAGAGATACCCTATCTTTGTGGAATATTAAATAGGGAGGACGAATGCAGAGAGCATGAAGCTCAGATACTCTCCTGGCAGAAGTAATGGCGACTAGAAAAAGTGTCTTCCAAGAAAGCAATTTCAAAGAACAGGCAGCTGCGGGTTCGAAAGGGAGAAGAATCAAGGATGTTAAAATTAAATTTAGATCCCACTATGGTGGAGGGTCTCTAATCGGAGGTTTCAGTAAAAAGATACCTCGAAGGAATGCCTTGCAAAGTTTATGTGACATAATGTTGTGGTCCAAAAGGCCTATATGAAAATTTGAAATGGCTGCCAGTTGAACTTTCACTGTGGAAGAAGAGGATCCTGAATGAAAAATCTCAGCTAGGAAGTCCAATACCGAATGAATTGGAGCAGTAAAGGGGTCTATGTTCCTAGCTTTTGCCCAGAAAGAGAAACGTCGCCATTTACTAGTGTAAATCTTTCTGGTAGAAGATTTAAGGGAAGCTACTATGATATCCCGGACAGTATTAGAAATCATAGGAAGCCTGGCTAAGGATGGAAGTGGAGCAACCAAGCAGTGAGGTTGAGAGAAGGTATGGATTGGTGCAGTTGACCCGACTGTTGGGTCAGAAGATCTGGAACCGGGTCCAGATGCCATGGCTGTACCAAGAGATAATGATGTAGGAACGGAAACCATATCTGTCGAGGCCAATAAGGGGCAATGAGAATCAACTTGGCTCTCAAAGTGGTTGTTTTCTGAATTAGAGAAAACCAAAGAAACTGTGTTGGGTAAAACCTTGGTACAGAAATAAATCCAAATGAAAGGTAAAAGTAAAGTAAAAATGCAAGATAACACAGCAAACGTTTAATCACAGCAAAGTACAAAGTGGTAAGCGCTTTCACAACCAAAGTTGCTTCATCAGACCAATGGTTGTGAAAGCGCTTACCACTTTGTACTTTGCTGTGATTAAACGTTTGCTGTGTGTTATCTTGGTGCATTTTTTGCTTTCTGAATTAGCTGAGGTATCAGCGGAAAAGCATAAAGAAGTCCCCGGGGCCAATCTTGGGTTAGAGCATCTCTGGGGGAATGGCCTGGAAGAGGGAAGAGAGAGAGGAAGTCTGGGCATTTGCTGTTTTGAGGTGTAGCAAAAAGGTCGCAGCAAGGAAGGCCCCACTTCTGAAAAATCTCTTCCGTCACTGATTGTTTGAGAGACCACTCGTGAGGCATGAGAATAGCTCTGCTCAATCTGTCCACTATGATGTTGGATTTTCCGGGGATGTGCGTTGCTATCAGAAACCGGTGAGAAGAGATTGCCCATTGCCAAAGTCTGAGAGCCTCTCGACACAGTGGATACGACTTGGTTCCGCCCTGTTTGTTTATATACCACACTACGGACATATTGTCCATTTGGATTGCAATAGTTCCCAGGGGAAGAGAGTCGTTGAGGGCTTGCAACTTTAAAAGCACCGCTCTCATCTCCAGGACATTTATGTGCAGATGGTACTCGAAAGGTTGCCAAGTGCCATGGACCATTCTGCCCTGATAATGCCCCCCACCCGATCAGGGAGGCGTCCGATGTAACCGTGGCAACTGGAGCAAGAGGAACAAAAGGTCTGCCTTGATGGACTTGAAGGGACGATATCCACCAAGTCAGATGCCTTTTGCAAGTTGGAGTTACTATGATCTCGTGACGCATGGGAAGTTGTTGAAAAGACCATTGGGTGAATAGCATCCATTGTAGAAGACGCATGTAAAAACAGGCAAGGGGAAGAAGTGTTATGGCGGCCGCCATAAGACCCAATACCTTCAGAGCAAACCTGGCCTGAATTTTGTTGCTGAGAAGAATCACCTGGACGTGTCTTTGAATGTCCAAGATCATTTGGTCTGTTAACTTTGCTGAAAGTTGAATGGTGTCCAATCTTGCGCCTATAAAAGTAATAGATTAACAAGGCGACAAGGCAGATTTTTCGAAATTTATAGAAATTCCTAGCCCTCTGCAAATGTGAATGGTGTAATCTCTGGATTGGAGAAGCTGATGCCTGCTGGTGGCAGTGAGGAGCCAGTCGTCTAGATATGGAAACACCTGGAATCCTTGACGTCTCAGCTGAGCCGTAACCACTGCCATACATTTGGTGAACACTCTGGGGGCTGTAGTGAGTCCAAAGGGCAGGGCTCTGAATTGGAAGTGACTGGTCCCCAGCCGAAAGCGGAGAAATCTTCTGGAGCATCTGTGAATTTTTATGTGATAGTACGCATCCTGAAGATCTATCGAGCACATCCAACTGTCCTTGCCCAGAAAAAGCAGAATGGACTGAAGCGTGACCATCCGGAATCTTGATTTCTTCACAAACTTGTTTAGTTTGCTCAAATCTAATATTGGTCTCCAGTCCCCTGTCTTTTTTGGAACTAAAAAGAACCTTGAGTAGATTCCGGATCCTATTTGGTCCGCTGGGACTGGCTGGATGGCTCTTTTTACTAGCAGTTTTGATATTTCTAGTACTGCTAGTTCCCTTAGACCAGGTGGAACGTCTGGAAGGGTTCCCTTTTGTTGAATTGGGGTTTGAATAAAGGGAATTTTGTAACCCTCGGATATAATCAACTGTACCCATTTGTCTTGAGAAAGAGAAAGCCAGGCTATTGGGTACAGCGATAATTTTCCCCCAACTGCCCCCGAAGGCGGACAATCGGGCAACATCTCAGGGATGCTGAAAGAGTTTGTCAGAAAGAGGCTCTCTGCTACCCTGATTCTGCGGACCCCCTCTGCCCCTAGGTCGGCATCTATTATTGTTACCCCCTCTGCCTCTGGGGGTAAACTGACTTCGTGCATCAGGCGTGACTCCTTGAGATTTGCGGAACCACATTTTCCCTCCCTTCTACCCTTTGGGGTAAGGTCTTGAAGGGGTGGAGAAACGGACTCCTATGGCAGAAAGAGTCTTGCCATCTTGTTTGCATCTAGTCAAAGTGTCTTTTACTTGAGGTCGGAACAAGGTCGAACCATCAAAGGGGGAGTTTGTGAAGGACGCCTTGAAGGGGTCTGCAAAATTACAAAGCCGCATCCAGGACTGATGCCTTAAAGCCACTCCTGTGCCTGCAGCCCTACACTCTCCATCAGCTGCATAAGAAATGAGCCGCATGGAGGAGTTAACAATGGAGTTAAGGATTCCTAGCTGCGAGCTAATCTTATCCTAAGACCCAGCAGCTGACGGATCCTGTAAAACTTCTCCCAACTCTTTAAGAACATCTCTTTGAAGGCGGGTGAAGTGGCATAAGTAGTTCAGCGATCTCATGGCAAAAGTCGCTGAAGAAAAAATCCGCTTGCCATACCTGTCCATAGTCCTAGAATCCTTGTTAGGAGGACGGACAAGTACTGAAGGATCAGCTAGTTCCTTCTTGGTGGCAGCAGCCACCACCATGGCATCAACTGGGACACCCTTTGTTAAATATTGTCTGTCTGGTGGGGCCATAGTGAATTTTGAAGGCCTCCTAGGGATAGGTTCCACCGAATCTGGAGCCATCCACGCCTTCCGAGCCACTACCTCCATAAGAGGGTCGAAAGGCGGAGACACCCAGGAGGTGGAGGGTCAAGATCCAAACGCCTCCAGGTATACTGACTCGTCCTCGGAAGGATTAAGGGAGGGCCAGTTCCCCCTCTGCTTAAGGAGTTCAAGGATGTCTGAAAATGAGACATCCTCAGAGGAGGACCTTGGGGATCCCCCCGACTCATCCAGGTCAGTATCGAATGTAGTAGACTCAGGGGAGTCTAGATGTTTCCTCTTACATGTCCTCTTACGCAGGGTTCACCTGACGGATCAGGAGAAGCCTCGGAAGAGGAAGATATTCCCAATGGGGAAACCTGAGGCGTTGGATCTCTGGGTCCGGGAGCAAGAGAGTGGGAAGAGACGTCAGCAGGCACTGTAGTGGGAGGAGCTGATGGAACTGTCCGTTGACTAAGCCCAGGGGCTAGTACACTCCTCATCACCTCGAAGGCTCCCCCGTCAGAGAGACCAGAAAGTTCCCGCTCCGAAGAGATAGGAACCCCAGGCCTCACCGAGAGGGAAGGCTCCGAGGCAGATGTCGGGGCCGAGCTCACCAACGCCGAAGCTCCGAGAGGGAGAGCGGGTTCGGACAAGGGTCCAATGCCACTCGCCCCCTCGGAGCCGACGAGAGAGACCAGACGCCCAGATCCCACCAATGAAGGCCTCAAGGAGGAAATCGGAGCAGAGGACAATGGAGCCGAAAGGGGTGGTATCGGCTCCGAAGCTACAACGGTGACGGTTCCGAGGAGCTCCGGCTCCGAGCTCTGTAAGAGAGTCAAAGGAGGAATGTTTGGTGGATGTGAAATAGCTACCGTCTGTTGAGATGGGCTATGGAGTATTTGGGCCAATGCCTGAGACTTTAATAGTCTACTCACCACTCTCTCGAGGTCGTGATCAGACAGCCTGGACGACCGAGAAAAATGGCTCCGATGGCTCTGCTCCGAGAGCAGGGGTGATCTCGGAGCCGAACATTTCGACTCTAATGAAGGTGATCGAGATCTCTTTTTTGAGATCGATGGAGCCAACGGAGCCGAGGATACGTCGGCTCCAGCCGGAGCCGACACTGAATGTCTGGATTGGGCAGTATCGGCGCCGGATGGAGCCGATACTGAGACTGCTAAGGTGGAAGGATTGGCTCCGGCCGGAGCCAATCTCGACCCTGGTGAGGGTGAACCCGAAGCCGACGGCTTGGAACTCTCAGCCGAAGGCTTAACAGGTTTTGAGGGCTTCCCCGGCGCCGACTTAGTCGGGGAGCTCTCGGGCTTTAATAAGCCCCTTAATATCAACTTATTTCTTCGCTCCTGCAGGACTCTTGGGCTGAAAGCATGACAGATAGCACAAGAGTCCTGCAGGTGCAAAGGTCCCAGGCAATAAACACAAGAAGTGTGACCGTCTGTCAGAGACATCTTCTGACAGCACGAGTCACACTTCTTGAAGCCTGAGACCTTAGTGTCCTTCGACATAACTGTGTCGAGGAAACACAAACACTAACACAGACACACACAAAAAACACCCAATCCAACAATTTAAAATAAACAGGGATAACACACAGTCATACACAAACAACCCCTGACAGGAAAAAATTTAGGGAAGGGAAGGCCTAAGGCCTAAGCTAGGGAAAGGGGATAAATAACTCGAAAAAAAAAAGGAAACACTAATGGGAATAGGGTTAAAGTAAGCGTTAAGGTTAACAAAAAAACAAATATATATATATAAATTTAAAGGAGGGTAGACGAAAGTCTCAAATCTTATTCACTTACCTGAGCTGGTAAAAGAAGGCACCTCGTTAGCGAAGCGGCAAACGAGATCTGGGTAGTCTCCGCCTTGCATCATGGGATATAGGGTTGCCTCGAGCTGGTAAAATTAGCTCTCGAGCTTAGCAAGTGCCGAGTCGGAGCCGAGGATCGGCTCCGAACCCATCCAGCAAGAATGAAGGTGAGATTGACAACTTAACATCTATAAATGTCCACACCCTGGCATAAAAAACACACTAAACAACAAGGGGGTGGATGGAGGGAGTGGCTACTGCAGCAGTGTTCATTCAAACATATACTTTTATTATAAATTTACTTACACAAATGTACTATGTTCTTCATATTGATCACTGCTCCAGTAGCCTTAGCTATACGGGTAGGTTACCCTAGCTTATTACATTTAGGAGGTGGAATGAGAAAAGTCCATGGGCCCTTGGACAATGGTCCTAGCAAAATCTGACCTGGATGTAGAGAAGGAATCAGGTTTACAGTGCTTTGTAAAAGTTTATACAAAGGACCAAGTAGCAGCTTCTAGATTACTTCTAGAATCCAAAACTTTCCAAAAAGCCATGGATGAAACCTAGTTTCTGACCAAATTGGCCTTTACTTTGCCTTGAATAGTTTTATTATGGTCAGCATGATAAACGTAAATAGCCTTAGACAACCATTTGGAAACAGTCTGTTTTGACACAGGCTGCACCTTCTTACCTTCCCAAGAAATGAGCAATTGATCTGAAGATCTGAAAGGTTTAATTCTGTCAAGATAGCACCTGTGTTGTCTGTGTTAATCCAAGGTATGCAGTATCCTTTCTCCCTCATTTTTAGATTCAGGGAAGAAAATGAGGAGTTTGATTGTTTGGCTTAAAGTAAACTCAGATACCACTTTAGGCATAAAAGAATAAGTTCTCAAAGAAGCCCTGTCCCTATGGAAAATGAGATACGGTTGGCTCACCATAACAGCTTGCAACTTAGATACTCTTCTTACTGAGGTCAGAGCAATCAGTAAAACTGTTTCCCATGTTAACAACCTCAAGTCAGCCAGATTAGCTGGTTAATATGGAGCAAGTGTTTAGCTTCTCCAACACAAAATTAAGAACTCAAGCAAAAGCCATTGGTTTACTTTGAGGCCTCTTATTCAAAACCCCTTTCAAATACATTTTCACATGAAAGAGAAGGACCCATGGGTAGACAAGTTGAAGTAGCTGGTAAATTAACTGAACCCTGATAAATGAATAAAAAAGACCATAGGATAGTAACTCACACAAATATTGTAAAAACCATAGAACAAGCAGCCCTGAAAGGGTGCTGGTTATTTTGTGGCACCCAACAGAAAACATTTTCTATTTGCCATTTTATGATTTTCTAGTAGCAAGCTTTCTTCTCTCCTTTAGTACCTGCTGCATGTCCTCAGTCAAGAGGTGCCTAAAAGGAATTGAGACCCTGTCATTCAGGTAGTCAATTGAAGTTGATTTATGTATGTCTGGGTGTATCAAACACCCCATGTTCTTATGTGAGCAGATCCAGTCTGTGAGGAAGCTTGTGGTAATTGCCCCTGGCCATTTCCAAAAGAAGGGACAACCGTAGTTGCCTGGGGCAGAAAGGAGTCACCACATGATCATGGGGGATTCATTCTGAATTACCAGAAGTACCCTGGATAGTAGTTGAAAGGGTGAAAAAGCATACAGGAACATTCTTGTCCAAGGAAAAGAAAAGGGGTCTGTCTTTCAGGCTTTCTTGCATGGAATCCTGGAACAGAAACTTGTCAGTTGATTGTTCAGAGAGAAGGCAAAAGGTCTACTTGAAGAACTCTTCACAGATGGATCAAATATTAGAAGACCCCCCCAATTTAGTTTACATTTGTGAGGGTCTGCCCTAATCTTGTTCAGCTTGTTTGACACACAGTTTTGCTCTAATGGCATGTAGCATGCCCATAGATTGATATTGTGCTGTAAAGCTATAGTCTGCAAAGGGGGTACCACCTGGTTCCTCCTTGCTTATGTTCCACATGACCATGGTATGTCTGTAACAACTTGAAGAGGTCCTAGGGACCAAAGATGATTCACAGAGTTGAATGCCTTTATATGTTAAGCATCTCTTTGAAATGTATGTGCTTGCATCTATCCTTGGTGTCCCACACACCCTACACTTTTATCCCTAATGAAACTGCTCTTCAAGCAAAGTCCACAGCGTCTATGGGAACAGGAATGGAGAGGGGGAGACATGGCTTTAAGGATATCTATTGTCTTCATCAAATGGTTTCTCTTCCAATGAACCTCAGGGCTGGGACTTGAAAAGACAAAGGGTGTTGGTGTTGGGATCATAGAGACTTCAGATGCCACTGTATCTTCCTCATGTGGAATCTTGCTATTGTAGGCTATCATGACAGTTATTGAAGCTATGAGACCCAAAATCCTCAAGTATTCCATCACAGTGTCCAACGTTTGAGTTGATGTTTTTCCTCAAAGGGAACTTATCTGCCAAGCAAAGGAACAGCGCCAAGCTGACCATCGATTGTGGAAAGTCTTAGAGGAGTGTATTCTTTGGTGACAGTAAATCTCTGAAGGGTTTGACATCCAAACTTGTCTTTTAATCAGCTCAGCTTGAGCTGCCTGACAACTGAGGTGCATGGAAGGTGCCCTGAAGCTTTGGAAGTTGGCTGGCTGTTATATCCTTTGTAGGATATAACCCAAATAGCTAAGGTGACTGCAGCTGTGATCAGTGTAATAAACATCAGAAGATGTTGTAATAGATCACCGTTGCAGTAGCCTAAGCTATAAGGATGTTACCATTTGCACTGGCTAACTTCCTGGAGCTTTGGATGACATCACTGCACTCCAACTGCCAGGTGCTCACATGGAGCTCCAAATATCAGCTTCAGAGCATTTTTTTGCCTAGGAAGGAGGCAAAAGGCTGAAAACATATGCTATAAAACAAATCCAACAAAAAACTATACACAAAAAAGGATGAAACAACAATCACACTCTGGCCACAAGAGAAAGAATACCAGCAAGAAAAAAAAATAGGCAAAAGAAGGGACTGCTACTGCAACAGTGATCTATAAGAATATCTATTATTATAGTAAGTTTACTTACACAACAGTACTATGTTCATTATTAGATCACCATTGTAGTAGCCTAAGCTGTATGAATTGCTCGATTGTTTAACTGAGTTAAAGCTCTTTCTTAGGAAAATCAATTTGGCCTTGATGTTTTAGGGTAGAATAGATGATAGAGAGAGAGAGTGGAACTGAAGAAAAGAGCACTTTTATTCCCCCCACCCATCCCAATACTGCTATGTATGAGAAAGTAGTTACTAGGGAAATTTATAAGCTAAAAAAGAAAACATCTAATGGCAATTTGGGTAGTAATTTAACAGAAGATGAAGGCAAGATAATAGAGTCTTATACCAAAGACTCCAACATAAGAATAATGAAGCCAGATAAGGGAGGGGGAGTAATACTGTTTGATAAAATAGACTATATATCCAAAATGTACAAAATATTACATGAATCAGTAAACTATGAAATGGTATCTATAAACGAGATAAACATAAGTTATAGAAGGATTGATATGTACTTAGAAGAATTTCTCTTAGATAGTAGTATTATCAGTGAACTGTATAACTACATGAAAGTAGAACATCCTGTGATGGCAACTATTATAGGAATACCAAAAATTCACAAAAGTATTGTAGACCCACCTTTTCGACCGATAGTTTAGGATAGTTCTAAAACATTTCCCATAGATAAGGTAATAGACACGTGGCTCAAACATGTATACGTTAAAGTACCACACTTAGTGAAGGATTCATCGGTATTTCTAGGGAATCTTACATCAGAGGTATGGAAAGAAAATTTAGTATACATCACAATAGATGTGATTGATTTATTTTCTAGTATTCCTAGAGATGAAGGCTTGGAAGCCTTCTGTAACTGCATGAGGAACTTCTCAGATTTAAGTTGGGACCAGATAAGCCTGATCTTGGAACTAATGACTATAGTTCTAGATCACAATTACAACTACTTCAAAGGGGAACACTATAGACAGACAAAAGAAGTAGCAATGGGGGCAGCTTGTGCCCCCATTTTTGCTAACCTAGTAATGTTAGAGTGGGAAAGTACACACCTCTTCAAAAGTCCTTACTACAAATATGTGAGATATTATTCAAGATTTTTGGATGACATATTTGTGCTATGTGAAGGACCAAAAGAGTCAATAGAAGAGTTTATTGTATTTTTAAATAATACCAGTAGTTATTTGAAGTTCACCTAAAACGTCAGAGTAGAAGGTATAGCTTATCTGGACACTTATATATCGAGTACATCTACGGGCTTTAAGTCACAGATATACAGAAAGAATACCTTTTCCAACAATTATTTAGATTATAACAGCTATCACCCTAGGAGGATGATGAAAAATATTTACAAAGGGCAGTGTATAAGAGCAGCCAGAATGACCTCCACATATGAGGATATGGTGGATGAAATCAACACTATTAGGTCATTTTTTGTAGAGAGAGGGTATCCATTACCCATGTTGGACGATGTTAAACAGTATGTAATAAGTGAATGGGGAAATAAATATCAATCCATATTAGGGAAAGGTTTGCCTGTAAGTACGAGGAATAGTACAAAAGAAGTTAATCAGTACAGGAGGGCGTGTGTCCTGGAATACAATCCACAGGTATACACAGTTCAACGAATATTAAATAGGAATTGGAATATCTTAATGGTAGATAGTAAAATAAGAGAGATAATGGAGGAGTGGCCATTTTTGTATATAAGAAGGCACGTAATTTGAAGAACATATTCGAAATTTCTAACAAGGGGAGTGAGAAGAGAAAGCAGAAGAGACATACTAAAAGATGTGGGAATTGCGGACAGTGTAGTTATATATGGGAAGAGGGAAGTGTTGTTCTGGGAAATGTTAATAGAACCAGAGTGCACTTCAGGAATGGTAATTGCAACACAAAATATATTATATATATGGCCAAATGTATGACATGCCCCGGATTCTACATTGGGAAAACTGAGAGAAATTTTAAGAAATGAATATACAACCATTTATATGATATAAAAAGAAAATATAAAAACAATGCGTTGTATAGACATATTTCCCATTGTGGAGAGACACATATATTTAAATTTGCTATAATAGAACAGGTAGAACTAGATCCCCGGGCGGGGGGGGGGGGGCAATAGTAAAGCAGTATTAAGTAAAAGGGAAGTGTATTGGCAAATATACACTGATGCTTCAAATGTACCTGGGTTAAATGAATACATCACGATCAAACCTGTTTTACAATTAGGTTAATTTTTTTTAACATATAAGTATTATTTAGTATGTATATTGTACTGAGAATCTGAGTCGATTAATTAACTTTATACCAATTTTAGTAGTTATTTAGCCCTTTAAGAGATATCAGTTATATGCAGTAATCAATTTATTGAGTTTAAATGCATTCATATATTTTTTTACATTTTAAAGTTGTTTTTACATATCAAAAAACTGTTAATCAATTAACATTTTAGATTGATTGTTTAATTAATCTTAATTTGTGGTTTTGGCGCCAATAGTAATGTATTTAAGGACCTGTGGTTAGTATATCGGACATTCTGAAGAAGTCCACATTTGATGTGGATGAAAGCGCTAAATGTCCAAGATTTTATGTGAATAAAGTGGTTGGAATACAGAGCAGTTACGATACATCCTTTCTGTAGCATAATTTGTGATTTTTGGTTGTAGCAATAGATTATTATAGCTTAGTCAGGAAAGAGAAAAGGGAGGAGACCAATAACTAAGACTCCAGGAACTCCTGCTGAATGGTCCTTGCAAAGCCTGTTCTGGATCTTGAAAAGGAATTCAGTTTATAGTACTTTGTAAAAGTATGTATAGCTGTACAGATGACCAAGCTGCTACCTTTAGAATACTTTTAGAGTTCACTCTCTTTCCAAAAAGCCATCAAAGAAGATAATGCTCTTGTAAAGTGGACTGTAACCCTGCCTAGAAGTGGGTTATTGTGGTCAGTATGACAAAAAGTAATGTCATAAGACAACTATTTAGAAATAGTCATCTTTATCACTGGTTATCATATCCTTTTACCTTTATAAGAGACAAACAGCTGGCTAACTTTCTTGAAAGACTGAGTTATGTCTAAGTAGTATCTTAGCTACCTGTGTACATCCAGACAGTAAAGAATCCTTCTCCATTGTTCTCTGGTTCAGTAAAGAAAACTGGGAGATTAATAGCCCAGTTTAAAATAAACTCTGAGATGACTTTAGGCATAGTGGTAGGAGTTGTTCTAAAAAAAAATCACTCTCATTGGGAAACACAAATTTGGATTGACTCACCCTAAGAGCTTGTAACTCAGATACTCTCCTAGCAAATGTCAGAACAATGATCAAAACAATCTTCCATGTTAAAAACCTCAAATCAGTCTGATTAGCTGGTTCAAATGGAGCCTGAATAAGCTTATCAAGCACAGAATTAAGATCTCAGTGAGGTGCCACCTGTTTTCCGGGAGGCCTAGTATGTAAAATCTTTTCCAGAAACAGTTTTAACTTAGGCACTATTGGAAAAGGGAGGATCCAAAGGTAGACAGGCAGAAATGTCTGACAATTGCGCTTTGATTGAAAAGTATGGCAAGACACAGACAATAACTCACACAAATCAAGAATCAGAAGCAGCTATGTGTGAAGAGGATCTTGGTTCTTTCTCTGGCACCATCTAGAAAAATAAATTCCACTTACACTAATATAATTTTCTAGTAGCAGGTTTTCTCACTTCCTTTAATACCTGCTACATGTCTTTAGAAAAAAGGTGCTTACAAGGAATCAAAATTCTATTATCCAAGCAGCTTTTTAAAAGGTTATAAGACTGGGATATAGCAGACTCCCCTACTTATGTGAATAAATTCAGTCTGTGGGGAAGCTTCTGGAATTACCTTTTTCAAGACAGAAAAAAGGGAGAATCACTGATGCCTTTGCCAAAAGGGAGTCAATACCACAAATTTTTGTGGAGTCCTTCTGAATCTTTAGAAAAGCCCTGGTTATTGATGGAAAAGAATATAGGAGCATTCCAGTCCATGGGAATGAGAATAGATCTATCTTCCAGGCCTGTCTGGAAGGAGTCTTGGAACAGAAATTTTTAGAGGTCTGTTCTGAAAGGAAGCAAACAGATCTACATGAGATGTCCCCCACTGTTGAATTAATTCTTGGAAGACCTTAGGATTAAGTACACATACTTGGAGGTCTGCCCTGGCTCTGCTGTGCTTGTCTGCAATAAAGTTTTGCTCTGAGAGAGTGTATGAAGCCTGAAGAGTCAGACTGAGCTGAAATGCTACCTCTCAGGCTGTAATACCCTGTAAGCAAAAAGGGGTAAGGTCTTGTAACCCCTGTTTGTCTGTGTACCACATCATTGTGGTGTTGTTTGTATAAGTTTGCAGAGGTTTTGGGGACAATACATGATTCAAGGCCTTCAATGCACAGTTATGTGTTTTAGTCTCTCTACAAGATTCCACAGAGCTTACACTTTTACCACTTTTGAAACTGCTCCCCCCAACAAGTCTGATGCATTTGTGATGACTGATTGGAGGGCTGTTGGAGGGGAGAGGCATAGATGTTGAATCCATACTGGTCAGAGGTACCATGGTATTTTCCTCTTGTGTAGTCTATCAAAGGAACGCATGACTGTCAACAATGCCATGTAGTCTAGAATCTTGGGAAACTCCCTTGCAGGTGTTGAGCTTGGCTAGAAAAAAATCAAGAAGAATTGTTGAGGCATCTCAACTTTGTCTGTATAAAGTAAAACTCTTTCCAAGGCAGAGTCCAGCAAACATACCAGGAAATCATTCTGTGAGAAGGGATGAGAGAGACTTATTCCTATTAATATGAAAACCCAAATTAAGGAGGAGTTCCTGGACAGTTACTAAAGGCTCTTGACAGCTGTAAAAAGAGTCTGCAAAGACAAAGCAATCATACAAATATGGAAAATGTGAATGCCTTGAAGTCTGCAATAAGCAATGACTGGAGTTAGGCATTTGCTGAATACCCTTGGTGCTGCAGCTAGTCCAAAGGGTAAGAATAAACTGATAATGTAAGCCTGACAAAAAAAAAAACTCCTGAAATGCTTAGCAAAAGGAAAGTGATGATAGACACCTTTTAGATCCAGCTTTACCACAAGAGCTAGATGAGGGATCAGAGTGACAAGATGCTGATAACAAGTTCAACTTTGCAATTTTGACAAAAAGCTTTAAACCAGAATTATCCAGCACTGGCCTTCAGGATCCTTCTAGTTTGGGAACTAGAAAAATTCTTGAATAATAACCTTTGTCTGTGAGACAAAGATGCACTGGTTCTATGATTCCCAGAGAAATAATTTTGTGCAGAAAGGGTGAGCATAGTGGACTCTTGTTTCCTTGGCAAGGGAGGATCTCTGGAAAGGAAGGAGGGGTTCCTGCTGCCAAGTATAACCTCAATGGATTACCTGCAGATCCCAACTTTCTGAAGCAATCTTATTCCAATAGGGAAGGTGGAGTCTCAGAGACACAGAAATATTGGCAGGGTGGAGGCCTGAACAGGTGGACAGTCATGCTGACAGGGAGGACTGTCCTTGAGTTTTATAGACTTTTCCTTTCTTTCTTGAGCTTCCTTTCATTTTTTTAAACCTGTGTTATTGGCTCCTTGTTGCTTAAACAGCTTATTGGAAAAGAGGTCTTAGGCTGTGGGAAAATTATTACTTTTTTCCTGAAAAAGGAGGGTTTAAAAATCGGAGTCACTGTTTGAATTAATTTATGCCTTTCATCACGTCTTAAGCATCTCAGCTGCAGAATGGCCAAACAGAGTCTCTTTAAGAGAGAATTTACAAACACAGATTTAACATCATCAGGAAGATGATTTTGAGAGTGAAGACAAGCAAATCTCTTCAAAACTGATACTGAAGTAGCAGCTCTCGCCTGAGAAACAGCTGTCATAGAAACATTTAATGACTTCTTTATATCAGAAGAAGGAATGCTAACTATATATTCTCAAAAGATACAAGTAAAAACGTTAACATATGAGTTTGACAGTTTAAAATTCTGAAAGTTGAAGGTTAGAAAACAGGTACTTGAGAGTCGTGGTGCACCTTGTATAACCTGTTAGACTTCTTGAGAAAAGGAAGCTGACTGCCAGGTAAACTGAAGGCAGTAAGGAAAAACATTGTCTAACACAGGTGCTACAGGAGGAACAGGAGCAGCCATAGGCATCTGTTACGCTAGCAAATCATAATACATTTTCTGTGCCACAGGAACTTCATTCTGGTTTCACTGAAAAAAAATCATTCATGTTAGATAAAACATTGGTAAAAAAAAAAAAAAAAACTCTTCAGAAGCTAAATCTGATACAATACTTTCCTCAGACTCAAAATGGTCAGACTGACAAGAATTTTTTGTGGTACAATCCTCTTCCTGTAATGTCTGCTCTTCTGGATGGAAGCATTCTGTCTGAATGAGAGGGAACTATTTTACTTTTCTTGCCTGAAGATTCATAAGGTTATGAAAAGGCAGAAACAAGTTCTTTAGCAAATCCCAGCAAATCTGTCCTGCCCATGAAAACTGAAACAGGAATCTAGAAGTTCTTCTCACTAAGCACACTCTCCTTGTATAAAAGCTGGCTGTTAGGCACACTGGTCCCAGCTTACACATTCTTATCCCAGACAAGTAAAGAATTGCCTCTTCTCCTGGCATAAACAAAAGTCGCTGTCCATTTCCCACCAAGGGCATCCTCACAGACACATAGGACGTTGCTATCCCCAGCCTTTAGTGGCTTTGAAGGCTACACCAAGAGGGCTGGTGAAAAAGATGTATGTTCTGAAGAACATCCAGCAGCCACAGCAGAGTCACCCACCAGAAGCTGAGGAAAATTAGGATTTGGTCTGATCCCTAAAGACTCCTTTATAAGTTTCTCTTTTTGCATGCAGGAGAATGTACAGGCAGAGACCAAGGGTTGCTCCATTGGAAAGCCAAGGAAGAGAACTGGAAAGTGGGCAGTGTGTCTTGGATGAGTCCGTAAAGTGAACAGTAGAGAACAAGTGCTTCTAAGGTAAGCAAGTCTCTGATAATCCCCACAAGTACAATATCCTGTCTGAAGCACACAAAAAGTTTAAAATTTTAGTAAATGTTTAGTCAAAACAAAAGCTCTTTCAAAAATGCAAGGACAATTCAAATCCTTTTGTTTCTGAACAAATGTGATATTTTCTAACATAATACGTACAAGTTTACAATATAGGAAGGTTTTCACCAATGGGAACTTATCTGCCTCGCTCTTGAAGGACTGCTAGTTGACTGATAGATTCACAGGACTAGCTGAAGTTCTCTCTTCAGTGACAAAAATGTTCTGAAGCTTTTGTGCTCTAACTGCCTTTTATACACAGCTCCGTACGAGTTCCTGGCAGCTGGAGCACATGGAAGATGGCTAAAGCCCTATGAAGTTAGCCAGTGGAGGGTAAGACCCATACAGCTGATGCTACTATAGCCTTGATCCATGTACTGAACATCAGATCGCATTCCTGTGGAAATGTTGAAGATGGGAGGGAAGAAAGTGTTAAAGATCCAGAAGGTTTTGTTTAATAGTGTTTTAAAAGGAGGGGCAGTGCCAGCATCTTAGAAGAAAGCTATGGCGGCTGTATTATCCAAAGAGGGCAAAGACCCATCAGACCCAGCTTTAGATAAACCTATTTCAGTTTTAAACAAGGATTATAAAGTGTTTATGTCGATAATAATGAAGAGAATGGGAAAGGTGTTACCAGGCTTGATAAGTATTGATTAGTGAGGTTTTGTGAAAGGGAGGCAAACAACTGACATTAATACAGCAATTATGTTCCAGAGGGAAGCAGAATTTAATAAACCTCAACTACTGGTGATGGGTTTTAATGCAGAGAAACCATTTGACAGTATCAGTTGGGATTTTATGAGTACGGGCAATGGTAACATTTGCATTCCCTTATAGAATAATAAGGTTAACTAGGAGGATATGTGAATGGTTGGAGGCAAGAATTAAAGTGAACGGGCTCTTCTCTGACAAGCTGTGTTTAAACAGAGGAACAAGGTAGGGGTGTCCTCTTTCCCCATTGTTATTTGTTTTATATTTAGAGCCATTGGAAAAGAAAATAAGGGACACCCTAATTAAAGGAAATAGATGGTATAGCAATCAAGACAAATCTGCATTATTTGTGGATGATATTATTTTATATGAAAAATCCAGAAAAGGATATTTCTGTGTTGTGGAACATTTTGAGACATTTTCAAGTCTTAAAATAAAACAAAAATACACCAAACTCTTATGTCACAAAAATAAATAAGTAAATGAACAAAATGACCATAAAAATAAACATAAATATTAATAGGGTATAAGGGAAGGGTTTGTCTTTCTTATATAAAGAACTTCTTCAGACTTTGCTGATTTACATTTTCAAGTATTTTCAGTATATAAAATTAATGCAAATAAAAACAGACTATAGCACCAAACTATGTACTCACACTTGAATTGATTCAGCAATTCTCATATTTATTGGGGACACGATAATATGAAGTACTTGGCTATGTGGCTTAAACTGATCCTGAAATGGCAGCAAAGGATATGGGGTGAGAAACTAAACCAAAGATAATACAAAAACTGAGAAACTGGAAGCTCTCAATTATGCATATGGATGGTAAGATACAGGCAGTGAAAATGTTTTTTAGTCCCTTTAGTTTTACATACAGGTCAGGCATATTTTTATTAACGAGAGAGGAAGCTGTGGGTGATAATTAATAAAAAGTTTGAAGGAATATATTCAGGAGGGCAAGATGGCAAGAGTTAAGTGGGATACATTGATCTTCCCCACAGAACAAGCTGGTTTTGCTTTACTTGATGTAGAGGGATACTTTAGAACTTCACAGTTAAGACTCATATACATAATGCAAGCTGAATGTTAGTAAAACAGGCAAGTTGTAAAAAAGTAACTTTTCTCCCATTAAAACACAACAAAAAGCACTATGCATACTTACCCCAGTTCCCAAAAGTAAAATAACACAACTTTTAAAATAGAAAAATAGTTCAAAGTAAGTTTTAACTTCTTAAAACAAAAGTAAAAAAAAATGCTTCTATTTAAAAGTGATCAAAAGTCACAAGACAGTCAATAAAAAAGATTTTTTTTCCTAGCTTAGTAAATTAAGTTTTACAGAAAAAGTAAGTTTGCTGTCATAAAAAGTAAAGTGGAAGTTTTTTTTTTTTTAACCAGAGAGGAAGTTATCTTCCCAGCAATAGAACAGCATTAGCCAACTGTCGATCCTTGACAGCTTGCAGAAGACCTGGAACTCTTCTACATCCAGCTTACTGTTAAAAGACTGTTATCATAGCATAACCTATTATTTTGGGTGTTGAATACTATGACAGGAATGGACCCAATTTCTAAGTCAAAGTCCGATTAAAGTTCATGAAATTAGTATTGTTTCAGTTTATGATGTAAGCCAAAACTGCTCTTCGCAGCACCCACAATGTGCCCAGTAATGACTCTTTCTGCAATTCGTACGGAGTTATGTATATTGATAACATATCTAAATACGATTGTAAATTCTGTTTTATAAGACCCGTTGCCCCTACTACTATTGGAACTGTCTGGGTATCTTTCTTCCACATTGCCCTCGTTTCCTCCTGCAAATCCTGATATTTTATGACTTTGTGTCTCTGTACGCAAGACATTGTAGTCACTGGTTGTAGTGATTTCAATGATCAACGTTACTTTTGTCTTCTTTTCACAGGCCACTATATCTGGTTTTCTAGCATCTATCATTTGAACTGTTGATAGTGGGTGATCCATTGTGATGTAGACTTCATCATTTTCTGTGATGCTTTGTGGTTCATGTTTCCAATGTTTTTCAGCCACTTCAATACCATAATGTTTGACAATGCCCAGTGCAACAGTCTTGCCACATTATTATGCCTTTCAGTATACAGTCCTTCTGCCATTGGAATATCACAACCAGCAACAAGGTATGCAACTGTTTCCAGTTCTGTTTTATGAAACCTAAATTTGTCTGTTTCTCCCACATATTCAATGGATTTTGTAAACCAACATGTACATAGTCCACTATCTTGGGCCGCCAATATTAACCTTTCATCTTTTGGGTTGAATTCGCCTCTCCTTAACCATTCCTGCATTCGATCCTGATCAACATGAGGTTCTTCCAGGAGTTTTCTATACCTACAAGTATATTTATGCATTTTCCACATTTCTTGCCTTCTCTTCTGATCCTTCATCTTATATTCTTTCTTTTGCTTTTTGGCACATTCAGTTGCTACCCATTTTTATCTACTTCTGGTTTGATTTCCATTCCCGCTTGATGCTGATAGGCTTCTGCTAAATTAAGCAGGGAAGCAATCTTAGATTTATTCTCCTCGTGTTTCAAATATTTCACTATATTTGGGTCTTGTGAAGTCAACAGACATATATGCAGTCCCACAATTGCAATATAATCAATTTCAAGGAGGCCCATATCTCCTTCAGAATGTGGGATATATAATCTTGGTATGCACTGATTTTTATAAATCACTTGGTGAGCATGAAGCATCTTTATTATTTTCCTGTCTAACCTGTCCAATACATTTAGGGGCCAGTCAATCACTCCAAAACTGTAAGTTGGGACAGGAAGAGCAAATTGGTTTATAGCTTGAATTTTGTTCCTAGATGTCAACTCTGTTTTTAGTATCACTTTAAGCCTTCTAAATATTACTTACTGAGTTTTATTCACATTTGTTCATGATTTATTGTTGATCCTTCATCAATTCCCAAATAGTTATACACTCCCTTTTGCTCAAGTTCTTTTATATCACATTCCTGTCCCAAACTGATGTTTTCTTGATGCTGCAGCATTCCTGCTTTAAAGGTTGCTTTTGCACATTTATCAAGACCAAATGATATTCTTATATCATCTGAAAAAGTTCTGACTACTTGCAGTTGTGCTTTCAGTTCCTTATTTGATGAGCTATACAGTTTTAAATCATTGACAAAGAGAAGTCTTTACATTTTGTTGCTTTCTGGGTGCCAAATTATAGCCACAAGCTAATCTGTTAAGCAGACAGCTCAATGGGTTAATGGCAAGATAGAACAGCGGCTGTGAAAGAATTCACCCTGGAATATCCCCCTTTGAATTTTTATTCCTGGAATAATAATTTGTCCTTTATCATGGCTTGATTGCAAAGTGGTTTGCCACTGTTTTACGGGCGCTGTAATGTAATCGATCAGTGTAGGGTGTATGTTATACATTTGTAAGCATTCTTTTATCCATGAATGTGGGATACTGTCAAATGCTTTTTTGTAGTTAATCCATGACATACTTAAATTCTTACCCTTTCTACAGTTCTCCATAATGACTTGATTTAGCAACAAATGATCCTTTCTTCCATATGACTTTCCTTTATTACCCTTTTGTTCTATTGCCATGATTGCATTTTCTTCTAAATGACTATAAACTCTGTCGGCATAATTTCAGGTGTATAGTTTATACGTCATCGGAAGGCAAGTTATTGGTCTATAATTTTTAGGATAACTTGCAGGTTCACTCTTAAGTAGGAGCTTTGTTTTTCCTGTTGTTAACCAGGCTGGTATCTGTTCAAGGTGTGCATATAAATAGTTCTTACTCATGGATAAATCTTCATATAAAGGTGTTAATACTTTTAACCAGAAATTAGGTACTGCATCTGGGCATGGGATTTTCCTGTTGGGAGGCTTTTCTTAATTTTATTTCAATCTCTCTGACCATTACTTTATCCCATTTCATATCTTGTACATTTGAACTTCTTATCCTTTCTTTTTTACTTCTTCTATCCATTTATCATCTTTACTATGTTCCATAGAATCTTCATAGATATTTCTCCAAAACGTATCTATTTCTCCTTTTTTGGATGTTTTTTCAATTCCTTTTTCCTTGGAAGCCTGCAGAAGACTGGGAACTCTTCTACATCCAGCTTGCCATTAACAAAACCCTTATCATTGCATAACTTACTATAGGACTCCCATTATGTCCCTCTTGGCCCTTACTATAGGACTCCCCTCTATGTCCCCCTTGGCCCATACCTCTTACCTAACCAGTATGGAGTCTCTATGCATTAAGCCAAACACCATACTCTTAGGAGACTTCAACTACCCCACCATTAACTGGGAGACTTACACATCTTCAATCATGTATGCCCAGAAATGGACTTCATCAGTATAAACTCAACGGACCAGCCAGTCCACACTCCAGCCACAGGTGATAAAATCCTGGACTTGGTCCTTACAAATATGTGGCAGTGTTGTTCCTCACCAACTGTAACTTCTTCCGTGGGCAAATTGGACCACAGTTCAGTAATATTCACCTTAAGGCTGAAGCTGAAAGCATCTTCCAATACATCAATATTACTTATTTATTTATTATTATTTTATTGATTTGACGTTTGTTTACTAGGATAGTCTGGGCACAGGCCCATTTTCAGCAGAAGCCCGGGAGGGAAAGCCCCAGTAGATACAAGTAACAAACGACATAGGTTGTAATCTTATTCAGTGGTAAAATAAACAAAACAAGAAGTTATGTACTCACCATAACGTTCGATGTATGTAGTCCATCTCGCCTCCCATTCTTACTCGTGGGTTTGGAGCCGAACCTCGGCTCCAACTCGGCCATACTCTAACTCGAAGTCTTTCAATTGGCTGGGCTAAGAGGTATCCCATACTGCCCTGCTCCCTTTCCCCAGATCTTGTTTGCTGCAAGCTCAATCACACAATCACTCCCCTTCATCCACATGACGTAAAAGAAGGAAAAAACATTCCAATAATAAAAGGAGTACTGAAACCAGAACTAACCTTTAGGTCCTCTAGGATGGGGGATGGAGGGGGGGGTTAGTAAGAATGTGAGGCGAGATGGATTGCACACTTCGAACGTTATGGTGAATACATAACATCTTGATGTTATGTAGTCCAATCTTGCCTACATTCTTACCCATGGGACAGCGTCCCCAGCACCTGAACCCTGGGAGGCTCAGTGGAAAATACTCCTGAGCACTGTAGAACCAAAGGAAGATCTGCCTCTGGATACCAAATCCAATTTGTAGTGAGTAATAAAGGTGTGAGGAGATGCCCATGTAGCTGCAGCACAAATATCATCCATAGACATCCTGGCCTGAAATGCTGTAGAGGTAGACATAAATCAGGTAGAATGAGCCTTCACTCTAAATGGTAAATCCTTACCACCTGGGGCATAAATGAAGGAAATACAACTAGAGATCCATCTAGACAAAGTCACTTTGGAAACAAGAGACCCAATTTTGTTTTCTGAAAATGAGGCAAACAGCTGGTTTAATTCTCTAAGATCCTTCGCTCTATGTAAATAAAAGTGCAACTGCCTGTGAACATCCAACTGGTGAAATTTGAATTCTGCCCTATTAGAGAACTCTGGAAAAAACACGGGCAGTTCAATGGATTGGTTGAGATCACAAACTGAAGCCACTTTTGGCATAAAGGAAGGGTTTGGTCTGAGGGAAACCCTGTCCCTGTGAAAAATCAAGTAAAGCGGTCTTATTGACAAGGGTTGGAGCTCTGAGACACGTCTGGCTGAAGTGATGGCTACTAAGAAGATAGTTTTCCAAGTCAAATATTTCATGTCACAAGTAGCTGCAGGCAGGAGGTGGTGAGGCATTGTAGCACAAAATTTAGATCCCAAGGCATAACCGGTTCAAAGACTGGAGGGTGAAGCAGCACAGTGCCCTTCAAAAATGCCTTGCAAAGTCTATGTGCCATTAAACTGGGTTCATTGGCAACATGAAAAGTGGAAATAGCCGCCAACTTGACCTTTATGGTAGCAACTGCTGAACCTTGACTGAAAAGCATGGGAAGAAATTGCAGAACTGAAGAGATCGGGGCTGTATAAGGATCAATTTGCCTTGCATGAGCCCATATGGAGAATCTTTTCCATTTACTGGAATAAATCTTCCTGGTCAAAGGCTTATGGGAAGAAGATAGAATATGAACCACTTCCAGAGAAAAAACGATGAAACCTGATCAGTGATGGAAGTGGAGTAGCGAGGCTATCAACCGGAAGGTTTGAAGAGAGGGATGGAACTGCCCTGACATATGAGTCAGTAGGTCTGGCTGTGGGTCCAGAATCCAGGGTGCGTCCATAAGATAGGGATGGAGAAAGGGGAACCAAATTTGAAGAGGCCAGTGTGGAGCAATCAGAATCATTTTGCTTCCTAAGGATTGTGCTTTCTGAATAACCTTTGTCAGCAGAGGAACAGGAGGGAAGGCATACAGTAGACCGGGGGGGCCAATCGTGGACCAGAGTGTCTCTGGGTGACTCCCCCGGGGGGGGGATAAGGGTGAAGTAGCTGCTGCACTTGGTATTTAGGGGACTGGCAAATAGGTCACAGCAAGGCTGACCCCATCTGTGGAAAATCTGCTTTGTAACTTGACTGTTCAGGGACCACTCGTGAGGCATAAGAATAGCTCTGCTCAACCTGTCGGCGATCACGTTGGACTTCCCCGGAATGTGCGTTGCTACAAGAGAACATTGGGAAGACACTGCCCATTGCCACACTCGCATGGCCTCTCTGCAAAGGGGATAAGATCTGGTTCCACCTTGTTTGTTCAGATACCATACCACCGACATATTGTCTGAGTGGATCGCAATAGTCCCGAGAGGAAGAAAGCTCTGAAGTGCTTGCAATGCTAGTAGCACTGCTCTCATCTCCAAGATACTGATATGCAGATGTATCTCGTGTTCTTGCCACATGCCTTGGACTGTCCTGTCGAGATAATGCCCCCCCACCCCATCTGGGAGGCATCCGTAGTCACTGTGGCAAAAGGAGAGGATGGAACGAAGGGTTTCCCCACATTGAGGTTGCTGGTGTGAAGCCACCAGCGTAGATCCTGCTTGCACCAGTCTGTGATCATTATGAGATGAGAAAATGGCATATTTTGTAGAGACCACTGGGCGAAGAGCATCCACTGAAGGAGCCTCATGTGTAGCCTCGCAAGAGGGACCAGCATAATTGTTGAGGCCATCGTCCCTAACAATTTCAGAACCGTTTTTGCCTTACTTTCTTTAAAGGGAGCAACACGTTTACCTGTTGTTGCAAACCTTGAATCCTTTCTTGAGGTAAAAACGCCCTCATGCACACGGTGTCTAACTCGGTGCCTGTAAAGGTGACATGCTGTGAGGGCAAAAAGGCAGACTTTTCCCAGTTTAGAGTGAAAACCAATTGTTGACACAGATTGATCGTGGCGTCTCTGGTCTGTAGTAGTAGATGCCTGGTGGTCTCTGAGAGGAGCCAATCATCCAGGTATGGAAACCCTTGGAATCCCTGACATCTCAAGTGAGCTGTCACCACTGCCATACATTTGGTGAACACCCTGGGGGCTGTGGTGAGACCAAAGGGCAGGGCTCGAAATTGAAAATGACTGGCTCCCAGCCAGAAGTGTAGGTGACTTCTGGATATCCTGTCCATTTTTATATGGTAGTAAGCATCCTTGAGGTCGATGGAGCACATCCACACTTCTTTTCCCAACAATGGGAGAATAGATTGCAATGTGACCATTCGGAACTTGGACTTCTTCACGTGGAGGTTCAGGCGGCTGAGATCCAAGATGGGTCTCAGGTCCCCTGTTCTTTTCGGCACCAAAAAGAATCTGGAATAAGTCCCTAATCTGATCTGGTCTGAGGGGACATGCTGGATGGCTCCTTTTTCTAGCAGCTTTTGAATTTCTGAAGCTGCGGAATCCCTTTGATCGGGTGGAACATCTGGGATTCTTTTGATCGTGGGGGTGGGGTGGGGTGGAATGTGATATCCTCCGGAAATCATTTTTAATACCCACTGGTCCTGAGTGATGTGCTGCCAGGCTTCTGGGTATAGTAAGATGCGACCCCCCAACTGGCTCCAGAGAAGCGCAGTCGGGCCTCCCATCTGGAGCACTGGTAGGAAGGACCACGAAAGGAGTTGCAGTCTCCCTGGTGATGTGGGCCTCCTCTGCCTCTAGGGCGACGTCTACCTGAGTTGCTACCCCCTCCCCTGGAGGGGAATTCACTTTGTGCGTCAGGGAAAAATCTCTGCAATTTCTTGAACCACATTTTCCCACCCTTCTGGCTCTTGGGATAAGGTCTAGAAGGCATGGAAAAACGGACTCCCACGGCAGACAGAGCTTTACCCTCTTGCTCGCACCTAGTGAGAGTGTCTTTCACCTTGGTTCCGAACAAGGAGGCACCATCAAAAGGGGCATTGGTGAATGTAGACTTAAAGGCCTCCGCAAAATTACAAAGGTGCATCCAGGAGTGTTTCCTGAGAGAGACTCCAGAACTCGCTGTCCTACTCGCTCCTTCGGCTGCGTAGGAGATCAGCCTCATGGAGGAGTTAGCTATAGAATTTAAGGTAGACATCTGAACATTGACTTTCTGAGCAACTGCGTCAGATATGGTACCTTGCAGAGTATCTCCAAGCTCTTTCAGGAGATCTCTTTGGAGCCTTGTAAAATGTGATAAGTAATTCAGCGACCACAGAGTAAAGGCCGCTGAAGAAAACATACGCTTCCCATACCAGTCCATGGTTCTAGACTCCTTGTTAGGGGGATGGATGGTAGATGAAGTCTCAGCCAGTTCCTTTTTGGTGGCAGCTGCTACCATCATGGCATCTACTGGGACGCCTTTCATAAGAAAGTCTTTGTCAGCAGGGGCGGACAGAAATTTGTTGGGTCTTCTGGGGACTGGTTCCACAGTATCAGGGGTTTCCCACACCCTACGACAAACCAGATCCAGGAGTTCATCGAAGGGTGGAGAGACCCAAGAGGCAGAAGGCTGAGCCCCAAAGGCCTTCAGGAACACTGACTCCTCTTCAGAGGGGGGTTTTGAGGGCCAGTAGCCTCTCTGTTTCAAGATCTCTAGGATATCAGAAAAGGAGATATCCTCAGAGGACAACTTGGGGGACCCCTCTGATTCCTTGAGGTCAGTGTCTGATGTGAGAGACTCTTCCTGGGAGTCTAAGTGCTTCCTCTTGCACGTTCTTTTTCTGGGGGGCTCCACAGGCACAAACTCTGGTGAGCCCTCAGAAAATGGGGGGCCACTCATGGGTGTCTCCTGAGGCCTTGGGTCTCTGCTGTCCAAAGATACAGGGCGATCAGAGACTCTTACTGGAGGGGAAGAGTGTCAGAACTGTATGATGCAGCTGAGGATCTGGCCAGCACGCTCCGCATGACCTTGAAAGCTGGTCCCCCCAGCTCCGAAGATCGACTAACCGTGGAATCTCTCAAAGCAGAGGGGACAAGGTCCGAAGCCAAAGCAAGAGTCTGGCTCACTTGAGCTGAAGCACCGAGTGGGAGGCTGGGAGCCAAAGAGTATCCCGAGGCCTCCCCTTCGGGTCCGACCAAGGAACCATGAGTCCTGGACCCCGTGGACAGAGCTGAGATCAGAGCCTCCAAGCCAGGATGGGCCATCAGAGCTGACCTAGAAGCATCATATGGCGCCGACCGCTCTGGCTCCGAAGGCTTGGATTTGCTAGGAGGAGGATCTATCGACGATGGATGGGTGACTGGCTCCAGAGCCAACTGGGCTAGAGCCGAAAGCAATTTAGCCAGCACCGGTGATTGGAGCAGTCTCTGCACCACTCTATCCACATCTACATCAGAGAGTGTCCTGGAGACCTAGAGGACAAGGTGGGAGATCTAGACCTCCTCTCAAAAGGAGACCTGCGAGGAGGAGAGACCGGTCTACAAACTGGAGACCGGCTCTGAGCTAGCATCTCCATCACCAGCTCCGAAAAGCTGGGAGCCGATGTAGGTCCTGTAGCTTCAGAAACTTCCTTTGGCACCGAAGACAGTGGAGCCGAGGATGAGGATGCCACAGTAGATTTGGTAACTTTCTCCGGAGGTTCCGATAGTACAGACGGAGCCGGAGAACGTTTCTTTGCTTTACATGTTTTGGCTGGAGAGGACTTAGCACTAGAAGACCTCTCCAAATCATCCTCAAAGGAGGGTTTCAGTAGACCCTTCAGTATCAGCTTCTTCTTCCAATCTTGAAGAACATGAGGGCTGAACGCATGACAAAAAGCACAAGATTCCTGAAGGTGTATAGCCCCCAAACAATAAACACATACCGAATGCCCATTGGTAATAGACATCTTGTACCCACATTTACTACACTTCTTGAAGCCTGAAGGCTTATGTTCTTTAGTATCTTTAGACATAGTAGGCAGGATACTAAATACGACACCACAGACTGACCAGCAAAAAGCACGGAAACAATAACTAAAACTACAGACAACACACCAGGACCTCTAACTCAAACGGTCCTGAAGGACAGACAACACTAAGAAGGACTAGGTCCTCTAACTTAAATGGTCCTAGCCTGGAGGGGATAGGTACCTAAGCACAAGACAAACACAGAAGGGAAAGAGACAACCAAGGGAGGACTAGGTCGTCTAACTGAAACGGGCCTAGCCCATAGGGAGATAGCTGACGGGATACCAGTAAAGTAGATAAAAAGAAACAGAAGGAGTGCTAAACTGCTTAACAACCACAACACACATGCAGACACAGCTATGAAAATAGCTTTTGGAGCAAAATATTAGTCAATTAAGACACAAAAGTTATACTTAGCCACAGCCAAGAGTGAGACCACGTCTAAGCTTTGAGAGCGGCAAACGAGATCTGGGGAAAGGGAGCAGAGCAGTATGGGATACCTCTTAGCCCAGTCAATTGAAAGACTTCGAGCTAGAGTATGGCCGAGACGGAGCCGAGGTTCGGCTCCAAACCCACGGGTAAGAATGTAAGCGAGATTGGACTACATAACATGATCAGAATTTATACATGATACATATACAAAGTTATACACAAAAAGGCATATATAAAGGGGCATAAGTAGTACATAAAAATAGTAGAAAAAATATTTCATGTGTTATACGTACATAATTATAAATTTATATAGCTGTGACTATGCCACAGCTAGTCTAGAGCCTATTGCTCAGTATTTTATTGTATGTTTTGTTCCTTACTATGGATCTATTCATTGTATGTCATGTTTCATTACTGTAAACTCATTTACTCTTGTATGTTTTACTTATTTGTACTTGTGGAGCTTTTCGCCCCCGGCCTCCACTAAAAAAGGACCTGTGTTCAGTTGGAATTTCCTGGTAAACATATATAAATAAATAAATATATAAATGTCACTATTTCTACTATGCATAAAATGCACTTGGTGTAGGTGAGGAGTTTGGGTACAATGAAGAATTTCGGGTGACAGTGAAAAGATTGGACAGAGTATCTTGAGAGAGAAAGTAAGGTATTTGTGATGAGTTTATAGGTGAGATAAGATAGACATATATCAAGTAGACAAAAAACATCTGCAGAGGAAGATAGACAAGTAAGAGTAAAAACAATACAGGTGGATGTCAGCCAGAGTTAGACAAAGGGGAATGATATTTAACCAGGAGTTAGACAAAAGCAGAGCCAAGAATTAGCTAGATGAGACCTTAGAAGTATTTTGAACTGTGAGTTATTGGGAGTGGTTAGGATGTGCTGGGGGGGTTATGTTCCAAGTCACGGAGATTCGCTTAGAGTACAGAGCATCTCCAAAGTGATTGTTACCTTTTGTTAGAAGATCTCAGCTGCCTTCAGTTAGACTGAGGCTGAAGTAGATTATGGAGTGCTGGACACTTGTCAGGCTGGTATATTATGCCATCTGCCATTATAAGTTGGGTGAAAGTTAGGTAATTAAGTAACTCAAGCCAATTAAGTTGGCGTAAGGCAGTGCAGTGATGGGATCTATATGGGGGGTGGGTAGCAAATCTGATATATAGATATTCAGAGATTATGCCAAGGATAATCTATTAAAATTGAGTGATGAGCTGGCTAACCTCAACATCCACTTCCAACCTGATGACCACACTGCGTAATCAGAGTCCTTAACCACTAAACTGTATGCACTCATAAATAGCTGCATAGACACATCTGTCCCACTCAGAAGTTAATACAATGTCAAATTTAGAAATAAATCTCCAAAGATGGAATACTAATATAAACAGTCTCTATACTAAAACAGAAAAATTTACTGCATGCAAAAACAAATTTAACTTGCAACATGCCATTAATACTCTTACCAAACTTAATGAGGGCCATGATCAAATGAACCAAAATGACATATGAGATAAGAATTGCCACCTCAATGTTGGATAAACACAAAGCTTCAATAACTACATTAGAAATCTCAGAAACAATGTCCAGAAATGCACAGAGCTAATAGTAAAGGATATCACATACTCAGACTGATAAGACATACATGTATACACACACACACACACATATATATATATTTATATATATATATATATATATATATATATATATACACACACACACACACACACACACACACACACACACACACACGTATATACATATGATGACTTCCTGCACTTCTGCATTCTACCACCAGCTTTTCTTATGTACCTTATTTCCATACATGGCTCGAACACACATCGGTTCATGTGCTTACTTCTGCCTGGTCTCTGTTGACGTTAGAGCCTTCTCTGACCACTGTCTGTCCCTATATGTGCATTCAAGTCGACCATTATCAACAAAAAAATCATGTTGTCTTGCTTTATCCAGTAGGTCCTGCAACTGCTGTCTGAATACACTCTTTTCCTCACTATCACAAACCTGCTGTGGGGCATAGGCTGAGATTATGAATACTGCCCTATCATTACACTGGAGTCTGACTGTGCCTGTCACTAATTCTGATGATATCCATCACTGCCTTCTGAAGTCTCCCTCTGACCACAATTCCACCATAATTTCTAGCCTGGCCTCCTACTGAGTAGCTCACGGACAGAACCACATGATAAGAGTTGCAGGAGCTAGGTCTGACTCTAAACCTGTTAAAAGTGGCGTTTCCCAGGACTCAGTCCTAGGACCCCTCCTGTTCAGCATATACTTCTCAGAGGTACAGGCAAACACAGGAGGACAATGGCTCACCAAGTTCACAGATGACTGCAAACTAGGGGCTATAATTGACTCTCCGGCTGACACAGACATCCTCCAAAAGGTACTCACTAAGACAGATACCTGGTGTCAAAACCATGGTCTCAAGCTAAATGCCAAAAAGTGCATAGTCATCCCCTTTGGAAAAAACAAAGTACCCACAAACTATCACATAGGTGGTAGCCCCCTAAATACGGAAGATGTAATAAGGGATCTGGGAACCCAAGTAGATAGTAACCTCTCCTTTGATAATCACATTACCAAAGTGGTTAGAAAATCCTTCTATGTGGCCCACCTAATCACAAAAGGATTTGCATCCAGATCAAAAGAGGTCATTGGGCCCCTCTACGCATCACTCATCAAACCCATCATAGAGTACAATGTCCCATTTGGGATGTACCTTACAAGACACCTGCAACAACTGGAAAGACCACATAAGTTCCTCACCAAGAGGATCACTGGCCTCAAGCAGATGCCCTATGCAGCTCAACTGAAGAAACTCCAGCTGAACTCAGTTGCATACCACCTACTCAGAGGTGATCTCTGCCTGACATACAAGGCCATGTCCAACCCAGAATTGATGGACATG